>NC_134457.1:133902901-134203838 GCF_047948215.1 Lycorma delicatula | reverse complement strand
GTGCCAAATTTTTTTTTACTCTGTTGCCTTATGGAGATTTGTTTTGAAGTTGTCACAACTCTATCCTTCAAAATCTTGATATATCCATCACTTTTCAATATATCAACTGGAAGTAATGAACAAGGGCCTTAGCTGACCAATGAGTATTCCATCCAGCTGCAAGAAGTTGGCATCTAACAGATGTGAAGTGTTAATTTATTCCACTGGCTGCTAATTCTCAATTTAAGTCCACGGCAGATAATTTTGGATCAAGCTTACTTTTTCTCAGTAATAACCGATCCCTGAGTGATGTAGTTTTTCTTTTCTGTGGAGTAGTTTGGTTTTTTTTTGGAATAGTGATGGCCACATTTGCCTTTCCTTTGAGGTGAAGGAGGGTCGTCAGTCTGTTTCAAATTATCCAGCTAAAGATTAAAATGAAACCCATGGTCTCAGAATATCATGAATTTTTTTTGTTCTACTTGCCACCCTTATTAACCATGTAAAATTTTATTTTGATATCTTAAATAATTTTTAAGTTATTAATTTTTTATAGCTGCCCCACCGAATCTATGAGCTTGTAACATCACATGCTGACATTTTATTTTATTACTGTTTTCCAAAACACTTTTTTTTGCACTTAATTATTATTTTTATTTCATTATTCAATTTACAAACAATACAGGCACCCAAACAATACATTTATGTTGTTGTGTGTTCAATTCTTTCCACTTGCATTTATTACAATTATAAAAATGCTGAATTACACAATCTTGTAAACAATAACAATCCTTCACCAATGACTAATGCTCTGACTGGTATTATGTACATGCCTATAAAAATTTATACATGCAGTTAGAAATGATGTCTTTCGTCATGATTATATTTACATCCATCATTCGTAGTACACAATATGTGTATAAAGAAATAAACTTTAGTCCAGTTTATATCATGTTCAGTGAAGGTATTCGAATAGAATTTTTGTGCGATCATATTATTTTATAATTACTCACTGTTTTTCGCAAATTTTTTGTAACATATTATTTTTTGTTTATTTTTGTTTGTATGTTATTAGTACAGTTTATTATGGCAGAATTTAAATCCGTGGTTAAGAAAAAAAAAGTTAGGAGTCAAGCATGTGAAATTATCAATATTTATGATTTTATGAAAAAAGAAGCTCTAAAAGTAGGTAAATTAACTGACAAACATAAAATTGGCATTCAAAAATGTGAAGAACTGCTGCTGCACTAGACCAGGTTGGTCTAGTGGTGAATGCGTCTTCCCAAATCAGCTGATTTGGAAGTCGAGAGTTCCAGCGTTCAAGTCCTAGTAAAGCCAGTTATTTTTACACGGATTTGAATACTAGATCGTGGATACCGGTGTTCTTTGGTGGTTGGGTTTCAATTAACTACACATCTCAGCAATGGTCGAACTTAGAATGTACAAGACTACACTTCATTTACACTCATACATATCAACCTCATTCATCCTCTGAAGTATTATCTAAATGGTAGTTACCAGAGGCTAAACTTTTGAAAAAACATGAACATCGTGTTCTTAGACTCCCACTGTACCATCCTGATTTGAATTCAAACAAGATGGTATGGTAGGTCGTAAAAAGATATCTGGTGAGTCAAAACACAACATTTTCTTTCACAAATGTTGAATAATTAACAAGGGAGAAAATTAATTCCATAAATAAAGATGACTGGAAACCCTATTACAAAAAAGTAAAAAATATTGAAAAACTGGAACCACTGATGGATAACATGACAGAACATTATATTTTACGTGTACACTCTGATAGTGAAAGTGAAAATGAAATTGACAGTGTTCATTTAGCAAAGATGGTGAACTTGCTAGAAGTCTGATTTAGAAGCATGAAGAAAATTCCAGTAAGCTTTTGTTTATTATTAAAAATTAATAATTTTATATAAATAAAGGTTTTAAAATAATTAATTAAGTATTGTTTATAATTAATAAATGTAAATATGATAGTTATTACCACGTACAAAATATAATAAGTAATACTTCGATTTGATATGCGGTGTTATGTTTTCAGGCTGAGTAGTAATACACAGTTTGCTTGTAATGTTACAAGCTCGTACATTGGCTGGGCCAAGTATAAATTTGATAAAAAATGCGTTATTGTTGTTTCTGAGGCTTTTAGTGATTGTGACGTTGATTTAGTAAAAAACTCATCAGTTTGTCAATTTTTATCATATCACAATGGTTTTTTTTCACTAAAATTTTCAGAAAAATACACAGAATAAGGTAAAAATGCATGTAGCAACTTATCTCTTAATTGCTACAGTAAATATAAGCTCAAACCTGAAGTTCATAATTTTTTTGAAGAAAAACCATAAAATTTTAAAATGGCAGCATAAAAAATTAAAAAGACACTACAGTAACCAAAGTATTTTTTTATATAATCCTAAAAATATGAGCAAGTAGGTTCTGGAAGAAAATGTGTGTTTTTTTTGACTGCCAATATATTTAATACATCATGAAACAACTGACAAATAATTCACATTAATATGATGCAATCATTGGACTATTGAGATAGTATCAAGATCCTATAAACCAATTTACGGTTCATTCCTAAAATATACATTACCATCTGTATTTATTTAATTTAGTACATAAAATCATACATAAGTTTGAGTACTAGTACCATTTTTAAAGATTAAGACCTAAAAGTGTATAATTTCATTTTGACTAAAGTTAACATACAACGAACGAATTAAATAAAATCTGTGAATGAAAGAACTTACAAAGTCTTCTAAAAATCTTGACATAAGCTCATTTACTATTTACACCTGTTATGTCAGTGGAATTATGTAAATGTTTCTTACAATAAAACTGTTTTGAACGAAACACCAACACCATGTTATTTATGAACTTGTGTTTGTTTAAACATCTTGTTGCACTGAAGGTTGACTGAAGTAATTTCCTTCTCAGGAAAATAATACATTCTCCTGGATGCTTGTGACTGGGAGGTTGACACGTGAAATTATGCTGGTAACAGAAACCCAGCAATTATCTTCTTTTGAGGCCCAGTGAAAAAACAGAGCAGGCCCATAGGGATGCAGAAATTTAACTTTAATGTAACCTTCATCTTCATGTTTTGATAAAACTAATCCAAAAAACCACTGGTCATCATAAAGTGTAGGCAATATAGTTGTGCACATCAATGTCAGACATCTTCACTGATGGGTGTTCTCCACAATAACTGAAGACTGTGCAGAAGTTTTCATCAAAACTTAATGTTTTGTTGCAATTGAGTCTTCAGATTTGGGTTCAAAGTGGTGAAAACTACTTGTTCCAGGAACTGCCTTGGCTTTGGCGAAACGGGCCTCTAGTTTTTGGCATGCCTCTATCATTGGTTTTTTTTTATTAATCATAATGAATTTTATATTTTTGTCTTGCAAAAATCAAAGAATCTTTGGTCGTTATCAATAACATCACCAGAAGTATGTTGGAGCCTTGCTATTGTCACAACACGCTTGACAGTTTCACCAATACCATCACAAGGTGACTTCCCCTGGCTGGTGGCAAAAAAAGACCATGTAGCTCATAATCCAAAGTCCTTTTCACGAAGGCACAGAATGAGAAAGTTTTCACAATATTATCTTAATCTCTTTTTTCTTATTTTCCTTTTATGTTCAGTGAAGTCTTCTCCTTTTATTATCCAGTTGTAGTCACTCATTATAGATTCATCCCATCTGCCTTGATAATGTTTTTCCATGTGCAATATATCTTCATGGAACCTTTCTCCTTGTTCGTCACTGATGTCACCCAAGTTTAAAGGTAAAAAATCCAAATGAGAATATAAAAAATGAATTTCAAAAGACATTCTGCAGCCTAAATCTTTGTAGTTCACTAAGAATTCATTTATAAGCTGATCATGGTTTTCAGTTTTTTTGTTTCCAAGAAAACCAGTAACAACAACTTTGAATGACTTCCATGCTGCTAGTTCTTTAGGATTCAGTTTGATGTTAAATATATGTCCACAAATTAATTTTCTTATTTGTGACCCAATGAATATTCCCTCTTTTAATTTGGCCTCGCTTAACTGTGATAAAACCTCAGCTAAATATTTAAAGCCATCTCCATCTTTATTTAATGCTTTTGCAAAAAACAAAATTTTTGCAAAATTTTCATCAGATCTAATTTTATATGCAGAGGTAAAATAATACGATCTGCTACGAGAAGGAGAATATTGACAGCATTTTCCTTTCCTGGGATAAACTGATTTCTTTTTGGCCAGTCTTTAATTGTGAAGTATTTATCTGTAGCCTGACTATCCACAAACACAAGAAACACATATATTTTATAAATTCACACTGGAGACCAAGAAGAAGCCCTATCAAATGATTCGCCATGAATGTTCATCATACTTAAATAGCTTTTAAAATTTTTGACATACTTTCATATATTTCTTTCATTCCTACAACATGTGCTACCAGTATAAAAGAAAACTTATTTGAGTTATGCAACAACACTGCTTAAAGTTTCTTTTTTGATCAGTTTTCATTTCAATTTCTATATACTGAAATTTTAATATCCTTGTTTAATAAATTCCATTCCTTAAGAGGAGTTCCTCTTAAGGAACATGCAGAACTCCATTCCTAGGAGTTCTGCATGTTGTTTTGACAAATATAAGTCATGAAGTAGGTCACTCAGTTCTGCTTATGATGAGGTGAGGTGAGTTTCAGTATTTGATTCTTCTGGAATGTAATTAACATCTATTAAAGTTGAGGTTCATCAGTTGAGCCATCTGGGGAATCATGCATTTCTTTCCAAGTTGGAGCAATCAGAATCAGAAAATCAACACCATGAAGTACTGGTCTCATAGCTGAACAAATATTTGGGTATGCAATTCTGCTTTTATTGTTTAAGTTGAAAGCAATAGCATTTGCTAAGTAAAAATAGCAATCATCATAATGATTAGTAAACTCTCACCAAATCATAGGTACAACAAAAGACAAATGCTCTTTTATTTCCTTTTAACCACTGGGTTAATTTAATATGGCACTTGATGCGTGCTACATGTGGAACCCAGGATTTATTTTGGTCTCCCAAGGGATAGTCAAAATAATGTTTGTAAACAGTTTACAGCAGATTCGGTACTGGTTTTCATTGATTTTTCATGGACAATCCTCCGCAAATGAAACAAAATATATTTGGAGAATTTTTACAAGCCCGATTTTTATTCATTGTGAAATTCAATATGTTTTAATAAATGAAAGTAAAGTTTAGTGAATGAAGGTTTAATGAATGGAAATTACTTAATTACAAAAATAATTAAGTTTTAATTTATAAATACGTAATTATTTAAAATACTTCATACAATTGTTTCATCATGAAGTGAATTAAACACAGCACAAAATACACACACAACTTAGTACATCGTATGTATAATAGAATTAAAGCTAAAAGTTGTTCTGTCATAAAAATCTTTCACTAAATTTATGGCATCACTTATGAAACAATCTTTATAATATGTGTACAATAAAACCACTATCACAACTAAAGAACACAGCAAGTCATACCAAGAACTGAACTCATACTGAAGAAAATTTCATCATGTTGAATTACTCATTACTTGACTCACATGCCTGTACATGTCTTGCTTGACATGAAATGACATCATTTGACAGTTATGTATCAAGTGTAGGTCTACAGCATGCATCACAATATAAATCAGATGTGAATAAGCAAACATACAGATGTAAAACTTATTTGTATTGTTTGTTCAACGAATGATGGAACAAATAAATTTAAGGGATTGTAACGTAAGAACGTTACATGATGGGTTGTTTTGGAATAATTACTCAGATTCAGCATATAAAATTCTATATAGAACACCTACTCCCTTTTCAGTTCCAAATTTTATGTTGACTAGTGTAATATACAAAATTCATATCATTTATCATTTCTCCATCTCCTACGCAATTTGCCAACAATTACAATTTTTACCAACAATTAGGAAGCTTGAATATTCCTTGTTCATAAAATGTTTGAGGATGAGTAGTCACCAACCAGATGCACATGCACTCCTTGACGTTGTCATTGTTTTTGAAGTGATTTTTCAGGGATGCAAACAAAAAATAGTCACAGGGGACAAATCTAGGGATTGTAGGGAGAATGACCAAGGGTTTTCCAGTGCATTCTTTCCAATATATCCCTTGTCAAAATCACAGTGAGTGGCCTGGCATTGTCATGGAGAATGATGACATCTCTGATTGGCATATTCCATCTTTGGTGTAAGTGTGCAGCTTTTGTTGACTGTAGCAGCTGACAATAAGTCACATTCACCGTTGATTGTGGAGAAAATCAATGAGTAAACCTCCCCTTAATTAAAAAAAATTGTTGGAACATCTTTTCCGGCTACAGGCGGGTTTTGCCCTTCACTGAGAAGCCCTCATCCGTCCTTTGCCACTCCTTAATCTCCATTTTTCACTCTGGAGTGTAATGATGGACCCACATCTCATCACATGTGACGATGCACCTCAAAAATGCATACCCTATTTGCCGAAATCGATTCAGAAGTCTCTCACAGACCTGTTTTGATTTTCAGTCAACAACCTTCGTACCCACTGAGCACTAATTTTTCTAAAGCCAAGATGATCAGTGATAATGGACTGAGCACCCCCATAGCTCCCACTTCACAAAACCCACTTCTGATGCAATTTCTTCAACAGTGAACCAGCGATTACCTTTGATAAGTTCTCAAACAGCACCAGTGTTGTCAGCTGTGATACTTAACCTTGGGTGTCAATCGTGACTCATTTTCTACACTTTCTCACCCGCCCTTAAATTGTCTGGCTCACATATACACTCAATTCTGGGACGTGTAACATATCTAAACTGTACCTTTAAACGAGTTAAAATTTCCACGGGTTTAACATGTTCATTAATTAAAAAGTTTATGATTATACGTTGTGCAACAGACAACAGAACCTCGTACTCACTCACAGTTGTACTAATGACAGAACAGAGCAGAGGAGCTAACCAAGCTGGTTCCCCCTCTCTAACACACCAAACTTAACCTCCTACTCCACCATCCAACTCGGAACTGCTTGCTGTGTAGAAGAGCAAAATTACCATTTAAATTTGATTCACCCTTTTATATTCAAATCACACACAACAAAATACACAAAAATATGACTTTCTAATAAAAAATGAAATAAGCTTTCACAAAACACAATTCATAATGTAAAAATTGATAAATAATCAAAGAATAACCTCACATTACACAAAAAACTTAAAGAATGAGTGTAATCAAGCAGTATAGCCACAACACAGTAATAAACAAAAAAAATTCCCAGTGTTCAGATTAATTTGCAGGCTATTGTACATGGTAATGAAAATTTCAACTATTTTCATATTTCTGGAATGCAGAAAACTGATAACTAAATTTTACACTTGATCAGCAATCTGATTAACTTCAACAACTTAAACAGAAAAAACATGAAGTAAACATAATATGCCTTAGCTTCTCCTAACAGCCTTAGGGAAATTTGCTGAAACATGAAAGGAGTCAGTTCACATAGACAAAATTATGATTGCAGAACTACTGAGAAGATGGTCATAAATAGTAATTTTGTAAATACAACTCATTAAGATAATATAAAAAAATGTTAAGACACACTATATAATACTTAATCAACATAAATCCCAAAATATAATTTTCACTAATGAATTTAATATAAATTAAATCACAAACATGGAGCTAAATTAAAATAAAATAGGCAGACTTACTGAATTAATGAGATCAGGTGATATTGTGCGAGATCCTTTCAACATGCTTTTAAGATCTTTATGTGAAATAATGCCATTTAAATGACTAGGAGGAACAAGTATTTTACCATTTGATTCAGTCCATCCTAATGGACGCAACTCATTTTTCATTGTGTCACACCAAAAGTCTTTACTGCGATCTTCTTTATCACCAACATAACGTAAACTATTATAAAAAACAAAAGAAAACTATAAAATTTTTTCACACAAGACTTTAGTTATGTCCCATATATTTCTTCATTAAATTTCTTACAAAAAAATTAAACCCAATAATACTCTCACAACTACACTATTTCTATACTAAACAATATCCTTTAAATCATATTAAAGATGCAATGGCAATTATTTAAGTAAATGAATTTTTCATAAAATAACATAAACATGATGATATAAAACCAAGCATTTTAAGAAAATTTTGTTTTTCTAAATAATTTTTTTTTTTCAATATTAGAAGACACACTTCTTAAAGTGTTTTACAAAAAAGTAGCTTTTTTGCAACAAAATGCAGAATAAAAAAAATATTGGGTTCAGATCAGTCAGTACCTATGTAAATACAGTTACAAAGTATTTCAAATTAAACTCCAATCTATTGCCTGGAATACTCAAAAAATTAAATATATTACAAAATCTGGGCATGTGTCCATTCATCTATCCACCTAACTGTTAAAAGATAATTCCTAAATAGCTATTACAAAATTTTCTACAAAGAATTATCACACTTATAGAGACAACATTAAATTACAATCAATTCCTACTGGATTAAATATTCCCTTGTCTTCCTTCCCCTCTCCTAATCATTATATCTTTTTCCTTAGAAAAATGCCATACGTGTCCATCTGTAGTGAGTGATAACACAATTTATCAACTAACTTGGCAGCCACTTCTTTATTGGAGCTAAAAATCAAATTAGCAGCTGAGGTGCCTAACAGGTAAAGCCAGACTTCCCATTACTCTTAAGCTCTAACCTAATATAGAAATTGACATTCATGTTTGACCTATAGCCTCTTGCTAAATATATATAGCATATATATTATATATATATATATTGTCTGTGGGGTGGGGAGGGGAGGAATAAATGACTTTGTATTTCAAAACTGAGATATACTAGAAAGTAGAAACAAGTGTGGATCTACATAGTTATGTAGTTATGTATCTACATAGTCTACAGAAATGATATTTTGTAGCGTGTAGAAAATGCCATGCCTGACTGGGATTCGAACCCAGGACCTCTGGATGAAAGGCCAAGATGCTACCACTCCACCACAGACTGTCAGAATACTGAATCAATCTTCTCTTAAATAGAAAGGTAGACATGATACATGATTTTAATATTAAAAAAAATAATAACTGCCTTCACAATAATAAATAAAAATAATAATCAATAATTAACAATTTGCAGTATTACAAAAAAAATTGACTACTACAATTTAAATGGTTAGGTCAAATGATATTATTTACTTTATTTATTACAATATTTCACTTTAAAATTTAGATAAATGTTTTCAGTAAAAAATTACCTAACACAATAAATTTTTGAAAAATTTTAACAATTTAAAAAATGTTAAAATTTGAAAAAATTATTACAAACTTAGGGTAGTATATCAACTATTACATTATAACAATGTAATTTGTGTTATGTTACAACAATCAAAATTACTAAATTCTATTTTGTTTACTT
The DNA here is from genome assembly GCF_047948215.1 of Lycorma delicatula. Taxonomy (NCBI): domain Eukaryota; kingdom Metazoa; phylum Arthropoda; class Insecta; order Hemiptera; family Fulgoridae; genus Lycorma; species Lycorma delicatula. The sequence continues at coordinate 134,194,378 of NC_134457.1, read as the reverse complement.
ACTTCAACATATAAGTAGAGTATTAGATCGTTTCTAAATTAATTATGTATTGGAGAATTAGGTTGTAGTGGTTCAAATATTTGTTCTCTAGTGCAAAATGTTATTATTTCCTTCTTTTTTCATTTAGCTTTATCAAATAATAATGCATCCTTTAAGTGAAACACAAAAGAATAACTCAGTTGATGTACGGGTACAGTGATAGAGTACAGCCTTTACAAGAGGTATGATTTCACAACACAGACCCAATAAGTAAACTGTGACCAAGACAGTACAACAATTTGAAGAAGCCGGCACTATAAGAAATTGTCCTCACACCGGAAAACCAAAAACTGCCACTAATGAATGTTGTTACAAATGAATTTAGATAATTTTTTTCGTGTAATGAATTGTTTAAATACAGAATCACAGGTAGTTCCTTTAAATAAAACTTAGAAATTAGATTAAAGCTTCGTTGGTCTCTATTTCTCTTGTTATCAATCTGCAGGCTGGTTTCCAATGAGTTTTCACAGCCTTTTCTCTTGAGCCATTCTCTGTAGTTGTTTTCCTAGTTTGAGCAATTTGTATCATCCATGATTTATGTTATGTACTCCAGCCTACATCTTGCTTTGTAAATTTTCCTTTAATGATCCCCTCAATAGTCGTCTTTAATAAAGAATTAAATAATTAACAGATGAGTTTCAAATCCATGGCCTGCCTCAAAAGTGTTTTTGTGGTCCATGAACTCAGAAAAAAAAATAGTTATAAAAAAGAATCTTTGTTAAATAAATGCAAAATAGTTAAAATATAAAAGACTGATATCAATCGTATTTAATTTCAATCATTAATAAACTACAGTAATAAACACCACAGAACTCAATTTAGTGAATATATAACAGTTTAGGAACTTCCTAAACCAAATGGGTATATCTCAGTTTTCTTCTCAAATAAAACTTTTTACAAACTAACTTTTTAAATAAATAGTATAACTGTTAATTAATAAATTTATTATACAAGAAAGGATTGAAATACAATCACATAAAAAAATGTCAGAAAAAATTCAAAAATTTTCTTTAACATACTTAAAAGAAAATTGACATATCTTTCACTTAAGATGGCAATTCAGTCCTACAAATGAACATATTAGAAATATTGGTCTAAGGGTGAAAAAAGGTTTAAGACTCCTGATGTAATAACTCTGAACAATTTAATCATTTCAAAATTTTCGTTAACTTATTTACTCATCGATCGGTGAATAAAATTAACCCAAAAATTATAATTCTTGTGACTAATCAACCTAAATTAATTATATAATAGAAATTTTTTTGTAAATCCTTTTTAATGACATAATTAAGCACTGGTAAAGATTACATATTAATAACTACAACTTTTTGACATTTAAGTACACCACTTAATACTGTAAGAGTCATATTTTTCTTTATCTCCAAAGACCGTATCACAGATGGAAATTACATAGGAAATAAAATGGTGAAAATACTATATTTTTAACCACCTCAAAAAAAGGAGGTTTTCAGTTTGCATCACAATATATTAATTTAATTTTTAAAATAACGGGAAACCACTTCTTTCCTGGTAGATCTATTCTAGTAAAATTACCTAGGTTTATAGACCGACTGGGATTATAATTTAAGACCATTTGAATGAAAAAATGTATTGCAAACTTTTTGCCATGGAGGCCTGCAAAAATCTTAAATGTTCTCAAAAAAGGCTGTATATTCTTTGAGGAGTAATTTGACTCATGTAGAGACAAGTTACCAATAGGGAATTTAGCCTACATGTATGTTACAAGTGGTCATAAATCATTTACAATTCAACTTAACAATCACCTTACATAATGTTCAGTCATTATGCTAACTTTAACTTACCTTAAAAAGTAATATATTTACTAAAATTCTGTGAAGTCTAGTTGTTAAAAACTTCACTTTGACTGCTAAATTATATAATTTTATTTAGTTAATCCAATATTAAAAATTAGGAAAAGTCAATTTCAATTTTGGAAGTTTAACAAAAAAATAATAATTTAGTTTAAGTTACAAGAAATCTTTATACCAATTAAAAATGAAGTATTTCTTATACCTTCGTAAATTATTTTTATACAAAATTTCAGTTTTATAAATTTCTAAAAGCACATGCAAGAACATTATTGGGATGGGTCTTCCCATCCAGCTTAATCACACCCTCCATTATCATTATGGTTCTACCATTTTTGTTTTTTTTCTTTTACTTAAATTACCTCAACTTCTATTTAATTTATAAATACCAAATTTTATATTATTATTGTAATGTTAGGTGATGTCATATTTTCAGTCTTTTTCCTTTCTTTTACAATCTTTTAATTAAATTTGCTTGTGCTTGGTTTTATTTGAACTTTTCTTGTTAAATTTCCCTTCCGATTTTAACTGTTTTTACTCTTTTCAACCTTTTTTATACTTAACAATATTTCTTTAGACTTACAGTTGTTATCTTTTTACATTCTCAGGTACTCAGGTACATTCTTACAAGTAAAATAAGAGGCAAATTTAGTCGTTACATATGGTTTTTAACCTAAAAACATTAAAAAAAAATGGGTCCCAGAACTGTACAACCATTAGTTTTAAAAATATCGGATGTAAAACACAAAAATAGGGGGTAAGAAATAACACATTTTTTGGTTTAACATAAGAAAACTTTGTTATATGGTTAATTTAAGTTGTTTTTTTTTTTTTCAATCAGAAAAGTAAAAATTTAATTCTGAAAAGATTCATGTAAATTATTTAAGAAAAAAATTGAAACAGGATATTGAAATGTAACTTTATTAAAAAACAAAACAGACTGAATTGTGTAAAAAAATTTTAACAGCATAAAATAACTAATTTTGTCCACGAAGTAACAGTTTTTTATCATCCTCAGTTAAATTACACTTGTACAAAATGGAGAAGTTACGGTTTTTAGCAGTATTTTGAGGCGCCCAAGTACAAACACCTACCAAACAAAGAACTGGAGAAATAAAAATATTCAAGTATGTGAATCATTAATTAAATTTTTTTTTGCAGTTTCATTAAAATTTTATCCTATTATTACAACTTTTAAGCATACAGAACAACTTAAGCAAGACAGTGATTTTTGGTTTCGCACTCAAAACAGAACAGAATAATTTTGTTTCAATATCTAGAGTTTATAACTGAAGTACTTTGAATACAAAAGTCTCAATTTATTAATGAATATTATATAGACAATTATGAAAGTGATATAAAAAGCAGCATTTGTTGCAAAAAAAATCACTTAATCCTGCTATAATCATCTACTGCTATAGTAATTAATGTAATAAAATATCTTACAATACTCCTGTAGTTGCATTTATAAATAAATAATTACTTTATATGAGGGTGAATCACATAAACTGGAATTTTTGTTTTATTATTTTTCTGAAGGATAAGAAAAATAATACTGTAATATGTATTTTTATTACAATATTATTTTTCTATATAATTTCCTCTTTTGGAAACACATTTTTCCCAGAGGATAGGTAGCTTTTTGATCCCAATATTGTAAAATGAAGATGGGCATAACATCAACCAATTACACATGAACACTTCAACAGCAGCATTGTCTTCAAATTTCTGTCCTACAAGTGCTTCTTTTAGTGGCCCAAACAAATAATAATCACAGAGCGATAAGTCCAGACTGAACGGAGAATGCTCCAGTGTAGTGCAGTATAAGGATGCAATTTTTTCTTGAATTTGAGCCGCGGTATGGGACCAAACATTGTCGTGAAGCAGAATGACGTCTCAGATTGGAAATTGACGTCTTTTTTGATGTCATGTGAGTTTTGCTTCATCTAAAAATTGGCAGTAGTACACAGAATTCACTGTATGACATTCATGGAGAAAATCAACATGCAAAATTCCTTTGAAATCAAAAAATACTGAGGCCAGAACCTTTCCAACTGATAGTTTTGGCATTTATGGGTGCAGTTTCTCCCTTGTTTCACCACTTCATACTTGCCTGTTTTCGGGGGTGTAATGGTGCACCCAAGTTTCTATGTAGGTCATGATTTGATGCAAAAAAATTCTCCTTCAGCTTGGTAATGACTCAATAACCATTGACACACCTCTAGCCAATACAGCTAGATCACCTTCAGTGAGAAGATGAGGAACTCATCGTGCTGCTACTTTTTTAAATCCAAGATTGCCAGTAATGATTGCCTCAACACTACCGTAGCTTATTCTGATTTCAGAAGCAATTTTTACAACTGATTTGGTCATATATAGCAACGAACCATGAGAACATTTTTAGCAGTAGCACTTCTCCTTGGATGAAGTTGTGACCATTTTCAACTAGTTCTCGCGCTTCCAAAAACTACTTATGTCAATCATACACTTGAGTCTTTTTAAGTGTGTTGTCTGTGAACTGTGCCTAAAGCCTTCTCAAAATTTGGGATGGTTTCACACCTTCTTCCATGAGAGATTTAATAATAATACATTACACAACGCAAAATGATACCTCCTGCTCTGTCATTGTGATACCGACTAGAAAAAAGTAGTGAGCTGGCTTTGTAATAGTGAGATCCCCTCCACGCATCCGCACATACAGCACTGAGAAGCTACGCCCTTCTCCATTAGCTGTGCATCAATGATAACAAAAATTCAGGTTTATGTTTGACTCACCCTCATATACCTCATATATTATAAATTAAACTCAATAAAATTATTTTTAAACATCATCAATTATTTCATTTCTTGAATACTGCTATTCAACTATTAACTCAAAATGGATCCTCATTTTTTTATGTATAAGTAGTTATTCAATTTGATTAGAATTTTTTATTAAACTTCAAACAGAAGTAATTACAATTCAAATCAAATCACAAGCTCTTTTCCTATTCCTTGTTCACAGAACAAAAAAATACTTTTTTTTAGATAATAAAGTTATTCAAAAATGACCAAAAACTAAATAAATAATTTTATAATTTTTTTTTTGCTGGCTCTAAATGCTAATTCTACTTTAATTTAAATAGAATTTTAATAGAAATAGTCAATTACTCTTAAATATTACAAATACCCTCTACAATACAAAAATTTCATTTTCATGAACACACTTATATAAGATTGCTTGGCAGATTTTCAAGATAGCAACCTGTCAAACATAAATCAAATAATACAATCCAGTACTCCAATCTAACATACTCTTTCATCTTACAACATATGTTAAATTAGTACATGATCAGATATTACACAAGATTAAGATTCATCATATATATAAAACAATTTATTTTTACCATAAGAAGGTATAACATACCTTAGAAGTGGACCACAAGCAGTAATAATAGTTGCTACCCAATAATTATTTAAATCATCTTTAAGGGGAACTTCAACTTTCATACCCTCTTGAAATCCACTTTGAAGACTTTTCTCGACCTGGAAATAAGAGTTTTATTTAATGGTTATAAGCATTAAGTATTCTTAAATTCAAAAATAAGGTCAACATTACGATAAAAAAAACCAGCATTAAAACATTCACTAACATAATACAGCCATGTGTTTAGAAATAAAAATGAGTAAAGATAACTAAACTGTAATAACAATATAATATATTAACTCTTTATTAAGATAATGAATGCTTCAACCTACTTATTGTATTGAAAAGATATGAAACATTTGTTTCTCAATTTTTTGAATCAAGTATCAGAATCCAGTTTTATCATTCATTTTGACCAGCTACCTCTCAGATGATACCAAAAAATGACATATTATGCAGTAGGACTGATATATTTCATATGCTTCAAAATTCAATTTTCATTAGTAATTGTAATCAAACAGTTAGCCTGTAATAGCTAAATTTAAATAAATCACTGAATAAATAATTTGCAATCTGCAAAATGCCACACACAACCTAATAAATTTTGTCTAATATTGAAAAAGTCTAACTTTCTCTTTAAAACCCTTACTTAATTATTTTTCATCAATTTTATGCAACTGTGAAAAGGGCACTTCTAAAAATTCTTCTCTTGATTTAAAACAATATTCATAAATATTTCATAGATACATTATTAACGTAAAACTTTCTGATGATAGAAGTTGTGATTATTATTAGATATAATTATAAACACATAAAAACTGTGTTAAGGTATATGGCTCTTACCCATTCTAATATCAGCTATTTAAACAAATATTAAGTGGAAATTTGTAAAGTGTACTAAGAATAAAATTATAAAAAAACTTAACACAACTCCTTTCCCCTCACAAGTGTATACATACAAGTATTGCTACAATGTGATTGTTACAATACAATTCATAAGAAAAGATGTGTATGTTTTTCCCACGCAAGGCTGAGATTAATAATAATTGACCATATATATATATATATATATATATATATATATATATATATATATATATATATTCCATAAATGGAAATTAAAGTTGAAGTACATTCTTATGCTTTTATAATTTGTAAATTTAAAGCACTTTTTAACCTCAGATAAATTTAAGAAACATCAAATTATTTTCTTTTAGTTTGACTAATATACTCTACCTAGATGATTTTAACTGTGAAGACTTCTGCTTACACAACTACTAGTCAGCCATGTTATGTTAATAATTGTCATTTCTAATAAATACATGTTCAACTTTAACATGATTAACATTAAAGGATATCATGGTACACCTGTTTCACAATAGTAAATAATGGCAGGATATCAAGCAATATATTATATAATTTGAGAAGTGTTTTTTATAATGAATCTAACTTGTTTTGATAATTTAAGTCACATCAACTTCTATCATCTTTAGCCAATGCAGAACAAAAACAGCACGCATTAAACTGCAACCTCCCCTAGTTTTCTTAAGACTTACCATGCCAAGACTGTAATGACAGGACCTAGTAGTTAAATTTTTCTTTCATATCTTTCTATAACTTTTGCATGCCAGAATTCTGTGAAGCTAAAGGCGTACACATCTTCACCTTCATTCATTTAATATAGTTAAATTATTATGGTTTCTGTGATTTTTAAACAATTCTTAGATTACTTTGTTAATAAAAATAATCAGAAATAAAATGAATTCTGTCACATTAAACAACACTATACATATTTTCTTTAGTTTTTCTGCATGGAAAAAATAACGAAATTCATTGATATTCTCATATGTTGTTTATTGGCATTCAGTAAAGCCATCATTTGATAGTTCTGAACTGAATAAAAATATTTGTAAAGGTTTTGATGAACAGTAATCAAAACATTAATTTATTTCTAAATAGTGGCAGTTCAGTCAGTATCTGGTGTGAAAATAATAATGCTGAATATCATGCAAAAACAGGATTTTTCCACAACATTTTTCTTTTTACTTCTACTTCCAAATTTATTTATTTTTTTATTTTTTTGATCTGGTAATCCCTTGGAAGATTTTTAAGTGCATTTTCCATATTCTTAAATTCTCTTACAAAGGTAACTAACACTGCAATAACATTGTAGCAATTATACTGCAAAATTATTAATTTGATTTTTGTTTTAAAATCTATCACACATAAGCTGTATTTTAGTAAAATACAATCATGTTTTATTGTGTTTTAAGGAAATATTTTGACTAAATGTCAAATGTTTTGTTCATTATTGAAATTAATTATAAGATTACATTTATTTTACATTGAAAACATGAAATTACAGTTTATCAATACTTTTTAAATGAATTTTGCGCTTTTTAATTCAATAACAAGACTATCTATATACACTTTGACTGATCCTGAAAAATATAAAATAAAAAATTAATTACCTTAATAACTTATAAAAACGTTTTATGAACTTTTGAAATACATCAAAAATTGGTACAGATTGCCCAGACACTTATTGGAACATGGTAAATATTAACTTTGGAGATTTATGGAAATGGGTTCGTTAAATATGGCTTTGGCTGATGGTATTTTAACTAATTACACGGCCTTCAGTTTCCAAGATGCTTTTCGTATGACAGAGAAATATATTAGTCATTCAGAATGATTTAAAATATAAGTTAACATTTATAATTTATGACTAAACACAAATTTAAATTGTTTGTTGATTTTAATTTTTTTTTTAGGCCAAATTTTCACTTTAGCCAATTTAAACAATTTATGATGTCTAAAATGCCATAAGATTTTTACTTTTTATTATATTTAGCATATTTAATTTCTATTTAACATTAAATCAGATATTTATTTATATATATTATACTATTATTAATTGTATTTATTAATATATCATATTTACACTTACAACAAATACTATTCTATTTTAAGTAGAGCATTTCAGTAAATATAAGGTATAAGAAGATTTAACCTCATATAAAACTTATACTTTATCAACCTTATACATACAGTAATTAATATTTCAAGTATCTTCAACATATATCAAGTGAAAATTCATCTTACCTAACCACTAGCAGTAAAATTTATTTTAAATATAAAATGAAAGTGACTCGCACAGAGACTGCCTGCTTGGTAAGAAACTAATGCGTAAGTTGATTACATTTTAATAAAAATGCTTTAAAATAAAAAAATTGAATTATGTATATAAAAACTGTGACTACTGCTTGGCTATTAAAATAGCTGTTTAGAAAATTGACAAAAATATGTGGAATAAGTTGATCAAGTCATAGCTATCAATAGATGGAATACATAATAAATATTACTGAGGACACTGTAGTAAGAAATCATAACTTTATAAACAGAGTACTATGAAATTTAATTTAAAGAGGAAACAAACAAGACCTTGAGCATGTAAAACAACTCAACAAGATAGTGCTTAAAGTATGGAAAAGTCAATTTACAAGATAGAGGGAAATGTAGAAATGACTGATATAACTGAATGATAATTCTTAATCAATAATGCGATATCACTGATTGAAATAATACTGTATACATAAGTGTCCTCCTCTATGAATCATGAGACCTTGCCGTTGGTAGGGGGCTTGAGTGCTCAGGGATACAGAGCAGCTGGACCGAAGGTGCAACCATATCGGAGAGGTATCTGTTGAGAGCCAGACTAAGGAATGATTCCTGAAAGAGGGCAGCAGCTCTTTCAGTAGTTGATAGGGGCGTGAGTCACAATGACTTAAACGGCCAAATCAACATCACTCAGTCCTCTGAGTACTGCGCAGCTGAAAGCAATGGAAAACTACAGCTGTCTTTTTTTTTCCAAGAAAATGTGGCTCTCTGCATTTTCAAAAGCAATAATGGAGGCGCCTTCCTTGGTAAAATATTCCGGAGGTAAAATAGTCCCCCGTTCGGATCTCCGGGTGGGGACTACTAAGGAAGGGGTCACCAGAAAATTAAAAAATAACATTCTACGAGTCGGAGCGTGGAATGTTAGAAGCTTAAAAAAGGTTGGTAGGCTAGAGAATTTAAAAAGGGAAATGGATAGGTTAAACATGGATATAGTAGGAATTAGTGAGCTTCGGTGGGAAGAGGAAGGCGACTTTTGGTCGGGTGACTTTAGAGTAATTAACTCAGCGTCAAATAATGGGCAGGCAGGAGTAGGGTTCGTGATGAACAAGAAGATAGGGAGGAGAGTGGAGTATTTCAAGATGCGTAGCGATAGAGTCATTGTAATAAGGATAAAATCAAAACCTAAACCGACAACGATTGTTAACGTCTATATGCCTACAAGCGCCCATGATGATGATGAGGTAGAATGTGTATACGAAGAGATTGATGAAGCAATTAAACACGTAAAAGGAGATGAAAATTTAATAATAGTTGGAGATTGGAATGCAAGCATTGGAAAAGGCAAGGAAGGAAATATAGTGGGTGAATACGGGCTGGGCAAAAGGAATGAAAGAGGGGACCGACTTATAGAGTTTTGCACGAAGTATAATTTAGTAATTGCCAACACCCACTTTAAAAATCATAATAGAAGAATATACACTTGGAAAAATCCAGGCGATACTGCAAGGTATCAGATAGATTATATCATGGTTAAGCAAAGATTTAGAAATCAACTCGTGGACTGCAAAACTTACCTTGGAGCAGACATTGATAGCGACCATAATTTGGTGATAATGAAATGTAGATTGGGGTTTAAAAACCTGAAGAAAAGATGTCAGATGAATCGGTGGAATTTAGAGAAGCTTGAGGAAGAGGAGGTAAAGAAGATTTTTGAGGAGGACATCGCAAGAGGTCTGAGTAAAAAAGATAAGGTAGAAAATGTAGAAGAAGAATGGGAGAATGTTAAAAAGGAAATTCTTAAATCAGCAGAAGCAAACTTAGGCGGAATAAAGAGAACTGGTAGAAAACCTTGGGTTTCAGACGATATATTGCAGCTGATGGATGAACGTAGAAAATATAAGAATGCTAGTGATGAAGAAAGTAAAAGGAACTATCGGCAATTAAGAAATGCTATAAACAGGAAGTGCAAACTGGCGAAAGAAGAGTGGATTAAGGAAAAGTGTTTAGAAGTGGAAAGAGAAATGAACATTGGTAAAATAGACAGAGCATACAGGAAAGTTAAGGAAAATTTTGGGGTACATAAATTAAAATCTAATAATGTGTTAAACAAAGATGGTACACCTATATATAATACGAAAGGTAAAGTCGATAGATGGGTGGAATATATTGAAGAGTTATACAGAGGAAATGAATTAGAAAATGGTTTTATAGAGGAAGAAGAGGAAGTTGAGGAGGATGAAATGGGAGAAACAATACTGAGATCTGAATTTAAGAGAGCATTAAAAGATTTAAATGGCAGAAAGGCTCCTGGAATAGACGGAATACCTGTAGAATTACTGCACAGTGCAGGTGAGGAAGCGATTGATAGATTATACAAACTGGTGTGTAATATTTATGAAAAAGGGGAATTTCCGTCAGACTTCAAAAAAAGTGTTATAATAATGATATCAAAGAAAGCAGGGGCAGATAAATGTGAAGAATACAGAACAATTAGTTTAACTAGTCATGCATCAAAATAATCTTAACTAGAATTCTATACCGAATAATTGAGAGGAGAGTGGAGGAAGTGTTAGGAGAAGACCAATTTGGTTTCAGGAAAAGTATAGGGACAAGGGAAGCAATTTTAGGACTCAGATTAATAGTAGAAGGAAGATTAAAAAAAAACAAACCAACATACTTGGCGTTTATAGACCTAGAAAAGGCATTCGATAACGTAGACTGGAATAAAATGTTCAGCATTTAAAAAAAATTAGGGTTCAAATACAGAGATAGAAGAACAATTGCTAACATGTACAGGAACCAAACAGCAACAGTAGCAATTGAAGAACATGTCGGAAAGGGAGTCCGACAAGGGTGTTCCCTGTCTCTGTTACTTTTTAATCTTTACATGGAACTAGCAGTTAATGATGTTAAAGAACAATTTTGATTCGGAGTAACAGTACAAGGTGAAAAGATAAAGATGCTACGATTTGCTGATGATATAGTAATTCTAGCCGAGAATAAAAAGGATTTAGAAGAAACAATGAACGGCATAGATGAAGTCCTACGCAAGAACTATCGCATGAAAATAAACAAGAACAAAACAAAAGTAATGAAATGTAGTAGAAATAACAAAGATGGACCACTGAATGTGAAAATAGGAGGAGAAAAGATTATGGAGGTAGAAGAATTTTGTTATTTGGGAAGTAGAATTACTAAAGATAGACGAAGCAGGAGCGATATAAAATGCCGAATAGCACAAGCTAAACGAGCCTTCAGTAAGAAATATAAGTTGTTTACATCAAAAATTAAATTAAATGTCAGGAAAAGATTTTTGAAAGTGTATGTTTGGAGTGTCGCTTTATATGGAAGTGAAACTTGGACAATCGGAGTATCTGAGAAGAAAAGGTTAGAAGCTTTTGAAATGTGGTGCTATAGGAGAATGTTAAAAATCAGATGGGTGGATAAAGTGACAAATGAAGAGGTATTGCGGCAAATAGATGAAGAAAGAAGCATTTGGAAAAATATAGTTAAAAGAAGAGACAGACTTATAGGCCACATACTAAGGCATCCTGGAATAGTCGCTTTAATTTTGGAAGGACAGGTAGAAGGGAAAAATTGTGTAGGCAGGCCACGTTTGGAATATGTAAAACATATTGTTAGGGATGTAGGATGTAGAGGGTATACTGAAATGAAACGACTAGCAGTAGATAGGGAATCTTGGAGAGCTGCATCAAACCAGTCAAATGACTGAATACAAAAAAAAAAAAAAAAAAAAAAACACATAAGTGTAGTACTTTTCAAAAGTAATTCATTTTCAGTGGTTTGACAAACTTTTGTGGGTCCAGTATTTTAAAACAGTAACATATTTTTTTACTACAGTCATCAAATAAATATTTTTCAAGCCAGCCTGTATGTGCCATAGTATTTTGTTTTCAGCAGAATAGTTATCAGACTAGACAAAAAAGTAAAATCATTGATAAAAATTTAAATTACTCATTAACAATTAACTTTGTAAAAGAAATTTCAAATGATAACGTTAATCTTTATATTTAACAAAGTGAAAAATTATAATTTTGATTAACTTCAGTATTTATTTTTATCATTAAAAATGTTTAATTTAGTCAAAATAGATCACAAATTTTTAATTTTCTAGTATATAAACCCACATTACAATTGAAGGCTACAATAATAGTACTTGGGTGATTCAAAAAGGAATTCACAACTTTAAAAGCATATAAAAATTTATTTAGATAACTTACAGATTCAGTTGAGGTCTCATATCATAGCAAAATGTATCAAGTTTTGATTCACTAGTTCACTAGTACTAAATTCAACCACCAAGCACTGTCACCAATGTTGTTAAAAATGGATACATTTACTGGTGCAGAATGTGCTCGCTGTGTGTTTTAGTTTCACAATTTGCAGTCAGCAACTGCAGTTTAATGTAATTTTTGTAGAGCATACGGTAGGGAGCTTCCTAGGCATACAATTTACTCTTGGCACTAAACCTTCATTGAGACAGGTTGTTTTGTAAAACACACAAAATCACCAGGATGTCCTTGAGTCTCTAAGGCTGCTGTGGAACAACTCAGAGAAAGCTATGCATGTAGTCTGAAGAAATCAACTCGAGGTGCATCATGTGGGACTGGCATTCCACTGATTGTTTGACACCTGTTTATTACATAAACAAATGCAATTGAAGCATACAAACTAACCGTGATTCAACACATTACAGTTGACAACAAAGTTGCTCAGCTGCAGTTTTGTGTGAAAATGATGGAAAGAACTGCAGATAAAAATACATTTTTAGATAATGTAATTTTTAGTGATGAGTTAACGTTTCACATCAGTCGTAAGGTGAACACCCATAACTGCTGAATATGGGGTAGCAAAAACTCTCACGAAACTTTCAGGAACATTCATGGCAGCCCTAAGGTCAATGTTTTTGTGCCCTAAGCAAACAGACTGTACAGCTGATTCTTCTTCCAGGAGGCAACCATAAATGGTGTCTTGTTTAGCCACAAGATTTTTTCTTGTGTGGTTTCATTAGATTGGGTTCACTACCACCTTTGCCTGCTGATCTTGTTGAGCTAAGAATTTGAATCAACACTGCAGCTGCAGAGGTAACGCCCGACTTGCTGGCTACAGTTTGGAATAAAATCGACTTCAAGTGGAATATAAGTCGCAATACAAATGGAAGCCATATCGAACCAAAGTAAATGTTGGGTAACAAACTTGATGACAAATTGAATCTGTAAGTTATCTCAATCAATTTTTATATACTTTTAAAGTTGTAAAGTTCTTTTTGAATCACTCGGTATTTCATTGAAAATAGTGCATTGAAAGTTTGGAGGAAGCTGGCAAGTTTTTTTATTTGAATTTAACTCTACTTTTTATATTATCTATAAGTAAAAATAGTACCATTGTTTATTCATTAAAAATTACTACTTTTTCTATATACACTTCATTATATACATAATTCAGAAAACTTATAACAATGGCTACTAACAATTTATTTTTACCATTTATTAGTCTATCTTCTTTCAGCATATTACTTTTTTCTAATTATTAAAAAGAAACGTGATAGTATCTAAAAAATATGAAGGAAATTGAAAGATTTTCTTAAAATTATTCATGATGAGTATAGCTCTTTATGGTAGTGAAACATGGATAATTAAATAGGAAAATCAGAAAGAAAAGAAAATACAATTTTAAAAATGTAGCATTATATGAACTTTTTGAAATTTAGGTGGATTAATAAAATTATAAATCCACTATCTTAAAATATGTTTTAAGATAGAAGAGAAAAATAACCAGACTTAATTAAATTATCAAGAAGAAATTTGTAGAAGGTGAAAACTGTAGAGAAAGACAAAGATTGGAAAACATTAAACATATAATTAGGGATATACAAGTAGAATGTAGTTAATATGTTGAGGTCAGCATACAACAGAATGAATGTTAAATATTATCAAACCAATTACCTGAACTGATATCTAAAAAAAAAACTGAAATTCTATCTTGAAAGCAAACGTTGTGGTGAAATGTTTTGGAAGTGAATTTTGAAGTGAAATATCACTTCATTAAAACAAAACTATATAACATAATAAAAATAAAAAATCTGAAAAAAAGGAAATGTAAAAACAAAGTAAATAATTCTAAATGACTTCAGATAATGATAAAGTTAACTGTATTATTTGAGAGTAGTTGTCAAAAGGTGCAAACAAATAGGATGTCTATTTCAGAACAATAATTCAACATCAACCTTTGAAAGTCCAAGGGTAATGGTAAAAAATTTAATTAAACCAATGATTTGTCTTAATGGTCTAAATCACACAACATCGTACACAGTTAACAGTAAAATTTATGACAATGACAACTGATAATTGCGGCATTGGAATGCGAAAATAACTCCCACTGGTTAAAGATGTGATAAAAGGGACATGTATAGATTAGCAATGAAACAAAGGCATTTTACAGATTACTGTAATAAAAATTTTTACCCAAATAATATATGATAAATGTAATGGATAATTAAATATTCTATTTTATTTTAATAGATATTCAATTTTATTTTTTATCTTCAAAACAATTCTTTGGAACACTAAAATTTAATTTGAACAGACAATTTTTACTAATTAACTGAAAAAACTACAATGATATTAAATTCTTTTACAATTCTATCTATACAATACAGTTCTTCTATCTTGTGAACCGCAAAAACAATTTTTTTTAGATTCCAGTGATTTCTGTTTTAAAAAGTTGTACCATGTCTTCATGCTTACAGAAGATCTGCATGAAACTAATACATTACCTTCCTTGTAGCTCAGCAGTTGCACTGTTCTTAATAAATTGTGTCTTACTTTTGTGCACTAAATCCAGACAGTGTATGATCAGCACATTTGATCATATTAAGTTTGTTTTTCTCAAATTTAGTATATTTGTTTTAATTACTTAAGTATGTTGAGTTGAAAATTTTTATTTGCTATTTCTACAATTTGTTTGTTGTGATATATGTATTAGTTTACTGAAATTAATATTTTTAATATTCATATTATTCCTCTGAACTGTTAAATTGTATTTAAATTCCATTAAATCAAAAAACAAAAAAAAAACACCTAGAACAGAATATTGAAGTAAGACATATCTTACCTTAATTTTTCATTAAAGTACTTTCGCAGATCACGCATCCAATAAAAATTTTTAAATAAAAATACTAAAATAATGAACACTGCATATTAATTTATGCAAGTCCTGCTATCTGTTGCAGTTTTTATAAGATCGTCACCTCCAAACACTGTCTGATAGTTTATCATATTGAAATTTTGTTAGTATTTATAAACAGCGAGTCAAAAGTATAGAAACCCCTCAAAAACTTTAAAATCATTCCAGATAGAATTCTTTAATGTTCAGGATAAGGTATCAGTCAACTACTTTACCTTTTTACAAAAATAAAATTTCAAACCTTTCTTGGGGGGAAGGTTTAGAAAAGCAAACTCAAATATTTTAAATGGTAACACCCTTTGTGTGATTATCATTAAAGATCTCTTTAAGAAAGAAAAATAGTATAAATAAAAAGATGGTACAATGTCTGTACCCAAAATGGCAACAGGATAAAGTTTGGACTTCAAAAAACATTACTTTGATAATTTACAGAACTGTTATCGCAAATAAATAAATTTATAAAATTTGATCAAATAAATTTATTTAAAAAAATTATTTATTAAGCATGTTTACTTATTTACTTACATTTCAGTTTAATAAATTTTCAAAATGTTCTCCTTCTGTTGTTTGACAGTGTGCCAGTCGATTGAAAAAGGATAATACTGCAATATTCAATGATTTCCTAGTGATATTTTGGGCTGATTCTCGAATTTATTTTGTAAATCATCAATATTTTGGAGACTTATTATGATAACAATACTTTTAAGTGGCCCCCATACAAAGTAATCCAATGGTGATAAATCGGGTGATCTCACTGGCCATTCTACTTGACCCCTTTGGCCAATCCATCTTCCAGGGAAAAATGCATTTAAAACTTCACGTACCTGAAGACCGAAATGAGGCAAGGCACCATCTTCTTGAAACCAAATGTTTTGGAAGTTGGGACCAACAATGTTTTGAATGTTTGTAATGATATTGTTGAGAAGCAAAGCCTCACATTTCATTGTGTTTAGAATTCCATTAATAAATATAGGCCGTATCAATTGTCTACTAGCAATACCTGCTCATATATTTATTTTAACCGGATACTGTGTACATGCCTCACGATACCAGTGTGGATTAATATCAGTCCAGTGTATCGACAATTATGGCGATTTACATTGCCATTTATAAAAAATGTGGTCTCATCAATAAAAACTATATTGATTAATAAATTAGGATCTCCACAAATATTGTTCATCATAACTTTGCAGAACTCAAGTCATTGAACATATTCATCTTCATTAAGTTCTTGCACCAGATGAATTTTGAAGGGTTTGAAATTTTCACTTTTTAATATTCAAATCACTGAATTTTGGTTAATGTTATTTTTCATGCTGCTGTTCAAGTCAAGGAAAGAAGATTCTCCATAAATTCTTGCATAATCTCTAACGATTTGTTATTATTTGTTTCAGATTTAGACCTCCCTGGTTTTCCCCTATTATTAATGCTCCTGTTTCTTCAAATCGTTTGACGGTTTTTGGTACTGAAGTAAGCTTCATTTTTTTAATAATGGTAAGAGACCATCAATGATCAACTGATCAGCACGATTAGATGATAATATTTTCATTTATTTACTCATTAAATTGGAACAAAAACAATTTTTTATGCTAGAAAATTAATTTTTTTAAATTTAAATTTAACTTTTAAAATAAATTTTAATTTAATTCAGTTTAATTTTTTTAATTTAATTTTATTATTGGAACTTAATATTTAATTTAGTAATTTTCAAAATCCAAAATTTATCTCACCGCTATTTTGAGTACAGACATAGTACCAACTTTTTATTTACACCACTTTTCTCGTCTTTAAGAGATCTTTAAAATGACATCCCACAAAAGGTGTTACCATTTAAAATATTTGAGTTACAAGCACTGAGCCACCCCCTGCAAAAATGGGGTTGAAATTGTATTTCTCGTCAAAAGGTACAGTAGTTGACTGATACTTTATCCTGAAAGTTACAGTATTCTATCTGGAACCATATTAAAGTTGTTGAGTTTTCATACTTTTGACTCGCTCTGTATGTAACATTTTTCTAAAATATTTAATTTTATGTCATCTTTATTAATTAGTGATATTTCTAAATTTGTATTAATATCAGAAATAAAATATTTATTGTTTATTAGATGGTCTGTGATATTAGATAAACCTAATTTATTATTTTTGTAATTTCTACGCTGTTCAAGAAATCTACTTTTAAAGGATCTATTTGTTTTTCCTATATAAATATAATCACAATCACTGAATTTAATTATAGATTCAACACAGATTGTTTATTTTATTTTATTTTTTAAATCTGTGTGTTATAAGGTTTTTAAGCTTGTTTAAATATTTCATTATTATAAGTTTTAAAAATGCTTTCAGTGATATTATTAGTGTATAAATACTTTATGTATATACTGTTTCATTCTTTTGTGTGCTATTATGTATTGGTTGTAAATTAGTTATTGTATTTTGATAGCTGCTATTTATAAATATTTTTAATTAACATAGTATCATATCCATTTTCAACTGCTATATGTTTTACAGTGTTTATTTCATTATTTAATTTTTCTTTGTTATTATGTATGTATTTCATTGCACTATTAATAATACTTGTATAAGTTTTAACTTTATGAGACCAAGGGTGATTTAATTTTTTATGAATTGTTATAACTCGTATAACTGGATCTAGGTTTCTACATATTGGTTTTTAAATTTGGCTGTACTCGTTCATTTCGATGACATCAAATAATTTAACATTCTATTGTTATCCATTTCAAAGGTGAATTTTAAATATTAAACTACAATTTTCAAAAAGCTGACAACACAGTTGTATGACTTTCCCATCACAGAGCTTTTTCTGATGCACGGCTTATACATACAACTTAATTTAAAATATTTATAATTTTATTAAAACAAATACTTTTTGTTTATTTAATTCAATGATTCTAACTAAAGCGTGTGTGCATAACGTATTTCATTCACACAGATGTGGCGGTACTAGTGGCCAATTTAAATATTTTTTTACACTCTAAATACTATTCATCTATTTAACTCTCTCACTCACCTGTGACATTACAACATAGCAAACAACAATAGCAGCTGTACATCAGAGCTAACTAGTGCACACACACATGACATCCATAAAATTTCCATCCAGTTTTTGGGTTTTTTGGGTTTCTTAGGTGTTAAAATGTAAAGATCCGATGAAAACAGCATATGCCCAAATTGGACTGATTACAATACTTTCCTTTCTAAACAGCTTTGATATAGCACTAGATGGGAAAATAAAATTGAATTATGTAATACATTTTTAAAATTACAAAAAAGCTTAGGACCACTCATTTTTGATTGTGTAAGAAATTTAATTAAAATTAATATAAAACATACGAAGGTTATTTTTTTTCAAGGTCCGATCGGTTGTGAAATAAAAACCCGCACAAAGATCGGATGAACTTTTGTGCATATGTGTTGTGCAGCGTCTCTACTACAGCCTTCAATCACGCCGCGTCACTCTGTTTAGTTCTGAACACATAAACATGTCTACAACAATAGCATCTCCCGCCAAGTGTGAAGTGCGTGCAGTAATTCGATTTCTTCAGGCTGTGGGGTGTAATGCAGCTGAAATTCATTGACGAATAAGTAATGTGTACAGTGAAACTTCAATGAGTGACAGCAAAGTGCGACAATGGTGCAGGAACTTCAAAGCAGGACATACAGATGTTAATAATGCAGGCGGACAGGGAAGGAAGCGAGTGTCAACCGATGATCTCGTTGGGCGAGTGGATGAGGCAATTCGAGAAAATCGTCGGTTCACAATTTCTGTATTGTTATTTGTTTCCTGAAATTTCAAGGTCAGCTCTCTACACCATTGTGAGTGAGAGACTTCAGTACCGCAAACTGCGTGTGAGATGGGTTCCCAAGATGCTGTCCAACCATCACAAAACAATGGGAATGGACACCTCCCTAACGTTTCTTCAGTGCTACCACAATGAAGGAGAACATTTTTTGAACAAAATTGTCACAGGGGACAAGACATGGGTCCATTTCAAAACTGAAGAAACAAAAGAACAATCCAAACAGTGGATGCATTCTCATTCTCCCAGTAAACCAAAGAAGTTCAAGCGAACCTTCTCCAACAGAAAGTGTATGGCTACTGTGTTCTGGGACCGGAATGAAGTTCTCTTGGTGGAATTCATGGAATGTGGTACGACCATCACTGTAGCCTCATACTGCGTGACTCTTCAATGTCTACGAAGGGCAATTCAGAATAACCGGAGAGGAATGTTGTCATCAGGCATTGTCTTTCTTCATGACAATGCTCGGCCGCACACTGCAGCTGTAACAAAGAAGCTTCTGCAGCGTTTTCGTTGGGAAGTGTTTGATCACCCACTATACAGTCCAGACTTGGCTCCATCCGATTTTCACCTCTTTGCTCACATGAAATGCTGGCTAGGAGGACAACATTTTGGCTCAGACATCGAACTGCAGACCAGCATAGAAACATGGCTGAAAACACGGATGGCTCCGTTCTATGACGAGGGTATTGGAAAGTTGGTACCACGCTACGACAAATGTCTAAATCGGAGTAGCATCTATGTAGAAAAATAACGTAACTATGTAAGCACTTGTTACAAATAAAAAATTTTTTATTTTCACTGTGGTTTTAATTTCGTGACCGATTGGACCTTGAAAAAAAAACCCTCGTAAATATAGCCTAAAAAAGACTCATGAACTAAAATTTATAATCTAATCAAAATTAACAATAAAAATACAAATAATTATGATTCAGAAATATTTTATCAGATTCAATACGTTAATAATAATAATACTTCAAACAAATTTAAACCTAATTTTATACAGTCTCAAGAAAATTCAGATAACACAAAATAATTTTTTTGCCAATCCCCTTGGCGGAGTCGTCCTAGATTCGAATTCCAGTCAGGCATGGCATTTTTCATATGCTACAAATCTCCATTCTCATTGGGCAAAATGGCCAAAGCAGTCGATGCTAGTCATCTCAAAAAAAAATTTAACTTAATAAATATTTTTGTTAAATGATAAAAATGCACTATACATTTAATTTATTAATGCATCAATAATGCATTTAAATTTGATAATAAAATTAATATTATTAAGAACATTTTTCTAGATTCTGAAATACGTTCCAACAGAAAGAATCCTACAGATAAGTTACAATTACGGTTACATCTATATTTTACATAATATTATCAGTTACAATACCCAAAAAATTAAAAATACAAAATTTACAAATACATTATTTATTAATAAACAAATAATTTACCTTTTAAGAAAAAAATTAAATACTAACAATTTGCTAATAGTAAAATTAGATAAAACAAATACACCACTTGTAGTGACAGTTGAAAAATATAACTTAATGAAACAACTCATTGTTGATAATAAATTTGAGGAAATTAATGACCCAACTAACAAATTTTTAAAAGTAACAAAAAGTTTAATAAAAAAATCCAGATTAATTATTAATTATAATAATAATAAAAACTTAAAATATTCTAGATTATATCCTTTTGAACAGATTACCCTTAGATTACTTCCTTTTTTCCTGTTTAGCTTCTGAAAATTAATGTTCAGGTATTACTTCAGAGGATGAATGAGGATGATATGAATGAGTGTAAATGAAGTGTAGTCTTATACATTCTGAGTTTGACTATTCCTAAGATGTGTGGTTAATTTAAACCCAACCACCAAAGAACACTGGTATCCACAATCTAGTATTCAGATTCGTATAAAAGTAACTACTAGGACTTGAACGCTGGAACTCCAAACTTCCAAATCAGCTGACTTGGGAAGACATGTTCACCACTAGACCAATCCGGTGGGTTATCCCTAGATTAACTGGACTACCAAAAATTCACAAATTAAACAACCCAATGCAACCTTTAATCAATTTTAAATCTGTCCCCTGCTAAATCCAAAATAATGGATAAAATTCTTAGGAATAAAATGAATTTACCTTACACATTTAATATAAAAAATGGTTACAAATTAGTAAATACATTAAATACCTTAAATGTAAGTAAAGACACTAGAATAGTTAGTTATGAGACAACTACCATGTTTCCTAGCATACCTACAGCCCATAGCATAAAAATAATAAAAAATAAATTAAAAAGTAACCCAGAAGATCCATAATCTATTAAAGGTTTCATCACTATTATAAGAAATATAGGTCAGTAAAACTATTTTGAATTTAATATCAAATATTTTAAATATAAAAATACCTTAACTATGAAATTTACACTATCAGTAATTGCGTCAGAAATATATTTACAGAATTTTGAGAGGAAATTAGTACATGGCATTACTCATACATAAAATTTTAAAACGGACACAAAATTTTGATGATATTCTCATTATATATAAACAATGACATTTAATAATACTAAATTAAATTCTTGTAATAAAAATTTTAAATTCACATCTGAAATAGAAAATAACAGAATGTTAAATTACTTAGATTTCAATATCGAAATGAACAAGGACAACCAAACTGAAACATCAGCAGTATATTGAAAACCTAAATCTAATTATATAACAATTTATAAAAAATTAAATCACCCTTGGTCTCATAAAATTAACACTTATACAAATATGATTAATACAGCAAACAAATACACACATAATAACAACAAAAAATTAAATAATGAAATAAACACCATAAAACAAATAGCAGTTGAAAATAGATATGATAATACTTTAATTAATAATATTTATAAGAAATCAACTATCAAAAAACAAAATAACTGCCTTACAACCAATAAATAATAAGATACAAAATGATATGATACTAATGATATCATTGAAAACATTACTAAAACTTACAATAATGAAATATTTAAACAAGCTTAAAAACCTTATAACACACAGATTTAACAAATAAAATAAAATAAACAATCTGTGTTGAATCTATAATTAAATTCAGTGATTGTGATGTACTTATATAGGAAAAACAAATAAGATCCTTTAAAAGTAGATTTCTTGAACATTGCAGAAATTACAAAAATAATAAATTAGGTTTATCTAATATGGCAGACTATCTAATAAACAATAAACATTTTATTTCTGATATTAACACAAACTTAGAAATATCAGAAATTTCTGATATTTTTAAGATGACATGAAATTAAATATGTCAAAAAAATATTATAGATATTAACAAAATTGCAATTCGACAAACCATCAGACAGTGTTTGAGGAAAACAGTCTTATAAAGATTGCAACAAATAGCATCACTGCGTAAATTAATACGTTACTTTCATTATTTTAGAATTTTTATTTTTAAATTTTCATTATGCAATAATAGAATTATTTCAATCATAACTGAGGATGCGGGATCCTGTGAAAGTACTTTAATGGCAAATCACAATATTCTGAACTAAGTGGTTTATTTAATAGAATTTTTATATATTATATATATATATAATGTGTGTGTGCGCGCAAGTGTATTTTCTCTATTTTATGAGATGCCTTGGAAAAGTTGATTCTGACATTGTATAGATTGTGTATAAGCTCTTTGTATATATAGGTGAATGTGCATTCAGTTTGCTTGACATAGCATTTAATGCAATAATTATAATTTAATTTCTATACTCCTGAGTTGCAGTGTTTATTGATGTGCACTTCATTATTATATGTAAGGTCTTGTACGTTCTTTTTTTAGTTTTAAAACATCACAATAGACTTATTTTCTGATCATGTTGACAACTTTATCATTGTTTGTAAATATATGTTAGAATTTTGTATTTTTTTATTACCAAGTACATTTTCAATCTTTTTTTCTCTATTTTATGAAATATTTCATGTGTAAGTGTAGTTATATATGAATATCCATTAAAAATGTGTTTTAATAGTTTTCTTCAAACAAATGATAAATACTGCAGGTACATAGACTACACACAAACAATCACCAATGCAAATTTATCTTAATGTTATTTATGTTTATTTTTATGTTAATATGAACAGGTTCATGTACTCAGAAATAGTAACAGTTCAAATATATAACAATCATACTGTTTCTCTTTAAATAAATACAACAAAGTAATATTACGTTTCAAATTACAATATCTACATTACCCTCAGTTAGGTTGATAAATTATTTATTTTAGTAACATTTTGTTACTTTCATTACTAACATTAACAATAGTTCAAAGAAATATATAATATGTATTAAGAAGTACATAATAATATGTGTTGTTGTACAGCAACAACTACTCATTACAAGAAATAAATACTTGATAATATAAAATTACAAATATTCTATTACTAATAATAAAGATAATTTTATTAAAAAAAAAAAAATCTTAACACATGTAGCTTTTAAAAGTATTATAAATATTTATAATGTAGAGCAATTTTATTTATTACTTGCAAGGACAAGACAAACATAAAATAGTCTAGATAGAAATCCACTATGCAGCTAATCTATAATTCAAGCTTTAAAAATAATATGATCTCTACCTTAATAAATATCTCATGCTTATCATTAAATTAATCAGTACAACACATTTTTTAAATTAAAGATTACCAAAATAAATCAAAGCAATTCTGTAGATGGACACATAGTTCACTATCATCTGAATAACCAGATATTACATAAAACCTTGAGATAATAAATTATAAAAATAAATCTGTAAATAATAAAATATTTACAGATTTATTTATGATTGATTAGATACTCTATTGGTTACATAAAGATACAAAGACACATTTATGTTTACATTTTAAACTTAATTTCTTTTACTCAATAACTCAAATAAAATCCATGTTTATGGTTTGGTCATAGAATTTTTAATAAAATCAAGTCCTCAACACTAAATCCAAAGTTTCAATACATAACATACTCAGAAATTTTGTATATATATATATATATATAAAATTGAATCAATCAATTTAATAAATGCATAAACATTTTAAAATAAAATTCACAATTCTCTTTCTAAGCAAAATGTAAAATGCTTCCACGAGATATTTTCTTGTAAAGATAAGAAATCAAGCTGTTTGATACTTTGTGTGTGTGTGTTTTATCACTTTCATTGTTAATAATAATTTAAATTATAAGTACTTGAAAAAGTAATTTTAGATAAGTATCCTATTATTTTATTTTAACTGATTTTAATAACTAACTTATTTTATTTTTACTATAATTTTATTTTGTTTTAATAATAAGTATTTTAATTAACAAATTTGACAAAACCTAAAAATGCTGACTCATAATTACGAGGCATATTCATAAAGTAAGGGTCATTGGCTTATATTTAAATATTAGCGAGTCTGAACATAGCTTCACGCATGCAGGGCCATCTATCGGCTATTTACAAAGCCACTGCAGTTGTTGGTTTGATTCAGCAGTGGTTTGCCAGCCAGTGAATGCAGTGATTTGATTTTTGTGTGCAAAAGGATCTTCAGCTGCTGAAATTTATCGGGAGTTGTGCCTAGTGTATGGACCTACAGTAATGAATGAAGGAAAGTATAGACAATGGTGTCGATACTTTAAAAATGGCCGCATAAATGTGCATGACGAACAGCGGAGTGGCAGGCCCAGTATTCAGACCAACAAAATCGCTCAACAAGTAAACCGAAAACTGCGATGTGATTGGCATTTGAATAATAGTGCTCTAGCTGTTGAATTTCCGCATGTTGGACACACCTCTATCTGTCACAGAGAAGCTCGGATATCACAAATTGTGTACAAAGTGGGTACTGAAAATGCTCACCAACCAACACAAAGAGCAAAGCATAGGCAGTGGGACAAGCGTTTTTGAACTGCTATCGACAAGATGGAGATGATTTGTTTTCCCACATTGCTACGGGCGAAGAGACACAGATATCCTACACCAATGCAGTAGCAGTAGCGCCATTCAAGTTCCCCAAAACTGAAAACGTTTTAGCAATCTCTATACTCGAGTCAAAAAATGTTGGCTACTATTTTTTGGTACGAAAAGGGTGTAATTTTGGTTAAATTCATGGATTATGGATCAACAATTACAGCTGACATGTACTGCGAAACACTCATCAAACTGAGTCGTGCGATTCCAAAATCGACAATGCGGAAAACTGTTGTCCAACATATCCTCCATGACAACATGTGTCCTCACATCGCTGCCTTAACCAAGAAGAAGATTCAAGATTTTAGTTGGGAACTTTTTGACCACCCTCCATATACTCCTGACCTTGCACCTAGTGACTACTTCCTATTCTTGCATTTGAAAAAGTGGCTTCGCGGACAACGGTGTGAAAACAATGAGGAACTCAAGACTGTTGTTGTCAACTGGTTCAATTCCCAGGCAGCGAACTTCTATGCAGAGGGATTAAAGAAACTGGTGCAGCGTTACAAAAGTACTTAAAACTGAATGGTAATTATGTGAAAAAGTGAAGTAGATATCTACTAAAATAAAACTGTAAGTAAAAACCTTTTCTGAAGTAGCTGAATGTAAAAGTTCACTACAAAAGAAATAACCAATTTTTTTTTATAATAAAGACTAAATTAAAGTCTCAAAAAGATATAACCAAAACATACTACAGTTATTTATATAGTGATTTAGGTAATGGTTTTTACTACATTAAAAAAAATTAATAAAGATAAATAACCTTTATTCTTTTTATATTCGATAGATTAGTATATTTGCAAAAGAGAAAATAAGAGTGTGTTTATGTGAACTCACATGCATGCAAGCATGTGACAGCCAAAGGGAACAAACAGAAAATACAAAAAATCTATATTTTTTTTTAATAAATTACCCATTGAATTATAACATTACCCTTTACTCAAATAAATCCTGAAATATATTTTTATTTTTATTTTTGCTAATGTTCATCTATGTTTCAAAATGACAAACTATTGTTTCAAGACTTTTGACTTCTTGCTGCAAGATAGCAAAATTACAATAAGAGAGTGTGATTAGGACTAATTTAATCAGTAATATATATTTCAATGATATTTTAATTAAAATTAATGTAATAATTTTTATTTTAAATAATATTATTTTATCATGAAAGATTGATTACTATTATGGGGTAAAGTATTATTAGTATTAATAGAAAAATGTTAAAAATCCAGTTCTATAAAAATGTATTTGCTGTAACATATTAAGTATGTTACAACTCTCTTTTATAATTTGTATTATTTCAATCAGTTGCAACAAATTAACACTATTTTCAAATAATCTTAATCCTACTTAATTTTTAGTTCAAAACAACACAAGTAAGATAATTCTTGTCAAATAAGATAATGGTAGTGTTCTTTATGTAGCTTTTATGATAAATTCAAAAATGTAGTTTAACATTTTATAGCCAAGGAAGCGTGTGATCATCCTAATACTGATTGCTAAACGTGTGATGAATTAACTTTGAAATCCAAGTAATGAAAAATTATTTCTCTCAATATAGTCCATAAACTTTATTTTGGTAGTAAAATGGATGATCAAGATAAAAGTTTGCCCTGTCACATTTGTTGTCTAATCTATTTTAGGTTGCTTACACAATGGATAAATGATTCTATACATAAGGAGAAAACTGAAAAACCATTTATCAGATTGTTATCTTAATTTAGTAAACAAAACAGGGATGATTACATCTAAATACAAACACTATAAGATAAATACTCATTCTGTATACATTACAATAAATTACATTCTGTTACATTGAAGATTTACCTGTCCTGTAACCTCGTGTAACATTCAGTGATAATAATCAAGAAAAACAAAAACAAAATTTAAATCACCAGTTTGATACTAATTTTGAAGCTACTACTTCTTCAAATACATTAATTCAGAGCATCTTAAAGAACTAGTATGTGATTAGAATTTATTGATTTTTTTTAAAAAAGCAGTCTGAACACCCATTTTGAAATTTTTAAAAAACATCAAAAAATAAAAAATTATTTATTACAGTAAAACCAGAGTTAAAGGAATTTCACGGGACCAAAAATATTTTCTGTTGTGAACAGGATTCCAGTGAATACAGCAATGAAATGGTGGTCTACACAATTAAAAAAAAAAATATGGTAATGTACTTACCAGAACCCCATCTCATTTTCAGAACTGGATTATAGAGTAGTTTGTTAGCAAATTCATAAACACAACATTTCTTTCTATCTTAGGTTAGCACATACAGAACAGTATACTGGATTGTAGAATAATTTTCGTACTTTAATTTAAAAAATCTTAAATTTAGGAACTGATAATTTTGAAGAATAATGAATTTCAGTACCTTAAACTAATGCAATTTAATAAATAAACATAATTTAAATTAACCTAAATGCACTTTATAACTGTTCATTATGTAATTTAGTCTTTATTATAAGAAAACAAATTGGTTATTTTTTTATACTGAACTTTTACTTTCAGCTACTCTGTTTTCTGTTAACTTTCTGGCTTTACAAATTATGTTAAACAACTCTGAATCAATTGCTGTAAGTAAAAATTCCTGAAGGTCTAATAGGTTGGATAACGCTGACTGTATGATCAAGCTTTTTCTTTACTGTTACAGTCCTCATCATCAGAATCACTTTTGTTTTGATCAGTTTTCTCTCAATGGAGGTCATTAAATTCATCTATATTCTCTATGTTAGCCTCAGTCTCTAATAAGTTGTCCACGTTAACAAAAGGTTCAGTTCTTCCTGCAAATCATCAAATGTCGTCGTAAGTTCTGTTTCTGTAGCCATATGCAATTGAAAGTTTGCTTTTTGGAAGCAGTATTGAACCGTCTCTGTTGATACACATTAAATGCTTCCAACAACCAAATTATAGCGTCAAGCACTGATAAAAAGATTTAGTCAGTTAAATAGTTAACTTTGCCGTTTCAG
This sequence comes from Lycorma delicatula, assembly GCF_047948215.1. Taxonomy (NCBI): domain Eukaryota; kingdom Metazoa; phylum Arthropoda; class Insecta; order Hemiptera; family Fulgoridae; genus Lycorma; species Lycorma delicatula. The sequence continues at coordinate 134,165,970 of NC_134457.1, read as the reverse complement.
TAGTTGCTAACTGAGATTTCATTAAAAATCTACAGTAGTGCAATTTTAGACATTTAATTACACCCTGGTCCATAGGCTAGGTAACACTTGACGTAGCTTGGAAACCAAGCTAATTTAACATGGCTTAATGCAATATCCAGATGACATGTGGCTATCTAAGAAGAACACGTCTATTTTGCTGCTTCATTCTTGTGTTAAACTCTTGCAACCACTTCTCCATAATAAGTGACATCATCCATGATTATTTGTTGGATTTCCATACCACAGGAATATTGTCTTTATTAATGTTTTTTAAAACACCTCAGCTTATCAGCCTTTCCAATAGCGAGCAGTTTTTCCAGTTCTCCTGTTATAAAACCACAAACAAAAACTGTCAACTTTTCCTTGGAATGCTTCCCTCCTGTACTATGTTCTCCTTTCAAACAAAGAGTCTTACTCGGTAGTCCACAATAAAAAACTCTGGTTTCATCCCCGTTTTCAGTATTTCTAGGTTTGTAATTTTCAGACAAATTAGCAAGTTTTGTTTTCCAGTCAGTTACTGTCTTATCACACACATCTCCAGCCTCATCACATACTTCTTTAAACACAATATGATGCTGCTTTTTAAAACTTTCCAGCCAACCAATTAAACAGCTGAAATTGGTGCTACATAATTTCTCTGCAAATTCCTTTGCTTGATGCTGTACAATTACTGCTAAAATCGATAATTTTCTAGTCCTCGCACTCACAAACCATTCCCAAACAATTTTGTAAATTTCTTCATTGCCAATTTTTCACATATGCCTTTTATTTGAATCACTCCCTTTTAACTATTCAATTTTTACTCATTTTTTATTTTTTTTAAATTTCATAGATTTGAGTCTTACCTACACTAAATTTTTCAACTACGTTTTTAACAGAAGTTTGTCTTTTTTGCTGGCTTCGATTATTTTGATTTTTGTGTTTAAGTCCCATGCAATTCTTTTTTTCGATGCCATACTTGTTACCTTAATACACAGTATCCGGAAGAACACTAAACTAATAATTGCTCTGTATAGTTATTTAGGTACAGAAAACAAAAATATAAACACACATGTATGTAAGCACGCACACCCACAGTAAAGAAGACTTCATTGTAATGAATAAAAATGACACGTGGATTAAGTTACATGTAGTGGCATTACATAATTAATTTAAGTAAAAATTGCTAAAGAATGATGAGTGTGTGTTAAGTTATGACTCACAGAGCAGTAGGCATAAGAGCTAGTTTACTGTAAGTACCAAAACAATGATGACTGTCTCCCGTCATCTGTACAAGGTTTTAAGACTGTCTGTCTGTCGTTGCCTATTTTGAGTAGCAACAAGTTACTGAAAATGAAAATAATTTATATAGAGTTAAATGCGAATTTATCAGTAACAACTCCAACATGATTAATTTTTAGTTTTGTTTACGCAGGATAATTTGTAACATAACATAATACAGTATGTATTGTATGTATGTATGTATACTGTATGTATGTACTGTACTGTATAGTACACTTATTCTATTTTATATCATGGGAAAATTTATTACTGTACTTTATGTATAGCATTAACTGGGTATACGTATTATTTTGCATAAATTACAGTACTCTAACACAATTCTCAAAAAACATTTCCTCGTGAGATTTTTTCTGTTTCCTTATCAGCCTGGTTTTTGTTTTTTCAAGGAAATTTAACATCATATCTTGGGTAAAATTCACAGGACCAGGGAAATTTTCTGTTGTAGACAGGATTCCGTTAAATCCAGGTTCCATTAACTCAAGTTTTACAGTATAACCAAAACAATCTATAACCTCTTTCAATTTTCCACATAACATCATTGACTTCTACACATTTTTATTACTGTTTCAACAACTTCCTTACTCCGTTATCATAAATCCCGTCACTTGTATTTTGGACAAGTCAGTAACAGCAAGCTTCACTTCACTGCTATCTGAGCCATTTTTTTAAATGGAAGAATAATTAATGAATGTTAATTACTTAGTTCGACATTGAGGCTGTAGGGCAAAAATCTTCAATACAAGTGGTCAAAAATTCTCTGACAAAATCTTTCCAATAATTGAACAGTTTGAGCTGCTGTTTGAAGTCAATATATCATTTAAAAGCACAACCCCTACTGGACATGTCCAGTATCCATGTCTTTCATTCCAAAAGACACATCTAAATTTCTACACAGTTTTACAATATTACAAGGGCTGCGATTCAAAAGTAAGGGTCAATGAGTTATAAATAGTGAATGGCAATACTGATTAGTTAACACTTGCACACTACCTTTAAATGATCTGTCGGGCATATAACCACCGCACTGCCATCAGTTCATTATTGTTTGCCTTTGCGAGACAGTGTGTTAAAATGAGTGTAGTAATAAAGTGTTAACAAATCATGCCAGTTGTGAAGTTCAATTAATGATTAAATTTTTAAACACACTAGGCATTTCTAAGCAGCATTTTGACCCAAGGACAAAATGTTGCTGAATTTCACCATCAATTGTAACAAAGATATGGGCCAACCAAAATGAGTGAAAAGAAAAGTGAAGTAATGGTGTTGTGAGTAAGGAAAAGCCCACCAGACTGGTCTAGTGGTTAACTCGTCATCACAAATCAGCTGATTTTGAATTCAAGAGGTTCAAATCCTAGTGAAGCAGTTACACTTTTATATGGATTTGAATACTGGATTGTGAGTACTAGAGTTCTTTGGTGGTTGAGTTTCAATTAACCACACAACTTAGGAATAGCCTACCTCCCTCTTTTTTTGTTTAGCCTCTGGAATCACCATAAGGTATTACTTCAGAGGATGATATATATGAATGTGAATGAAGTGTAGATCTGAGACTGCACAAGACTCTAGTTTATTCACATTCATAAGTAACTACTCTGAAAAAGTTACGGTGGTTCCAAAGGCTAAACAGAAAAACAGAGTTTAAGGAAGGCCATTCAAATGATCAGGATGAACAGAGAAATGGCAGGCCAAGTGTCTGATGATCTTAAACGTACGAATGCAAACGTGAGAGAAAATCATCACTTTATGATTAGTAATTTTGTCTAGAATTTCCTCTAGCTTCAAAGACAATGTTGTTGAGAATCATGACTCTGACACTCTAGGCTGTCGTAAACTATATGCACGATGGGTGCCGAAAATGTTAACAAGTGCTCTCAAAGATCACAGAATGATATCTACACATGCTTTTCTTAACCATTTTAATCATGAGGAAGACAGATTTTTTCCCCATATCATCAGTGATGATGAAACGGGGATTTCATATGTCAGTACTGAGATGAAACAACAATGCACGATTCACCTAAACCAAAAAAATTCAAACAAGCCCAGTCTCGAAGAAAAATCATGGCAAATATATACTAGGATCAAAAGGGTGTATTATTTTGATTTCATAGAACCTGAAATATCCATCACAAGTCTATTGTGAGACACTTTCTAAACTGCGTAGAGCCATTCAAATCCAACAGGGAATGCTGAGAAAAGGAATTACTGTTCTTCTTCACGCACATCCACACATGACTGCTGCATGCACAACAGAAACAATTAAAAAATTGGATGAGAAATTTTTGACTCCCGTAGAGTCTTGATCTCATGCCTAGTGATTACCACCTCATCCTATACCTCAAAAGTGAAGAGTTGAAAATCTCAGTGTAAAAGTAGCTACAATCCCAGGTGGTAAAATTTTATGCAGTGGATTTGAAGAAGGTTGTTTCATGATATCAAAGATGTTTGGAACAAAAGGAGATTACGTAGAAAAATTAAGAAAATATATAAGTATTTGAAATCATTAACAAATTTTTTAATTTTTCAACTGTTCTCATTTTGTTATAGATCGGCCCTTACTTTTGAACTGTGCCTCATACTTCAGCACTAATTTCATTCTGTATTCAACAAGTTGGCTTTTTTTATTAGAAAACAGAGACCATGATTTCTAGAACAGAAGATGCTAGCTTAAACTTCTTTGTTTTTCAGAGATGTGTCATAGCTGCTTTGAAAGTTGTTTTTGATTTGACATTTGTGTAGGAGTTCCAGGTTTTACCTCCAGTGATGTGTTCAAATAGCACATCCCCTCATTTTTAAAATGCTACAAAAAGTTTTTAAATGAAGTCATTTTTAGAATGCCGCTTAAGCAAATCCATTAAAACCTTCAGCACCCATCTTTCACACAGCTTTTCTAACCAAATTTCTTTGTCACAATGTTGCAAAGCATGAAAAATAAGCAAATTGAATAAACAATTCAGAAATCATAAATTGCTGACCATTACAAGCTTTCACATCCACTTCTTCCACTAACTCATATGTCATCACTGTTAAGTGACTGCTACCATCTTCACCATGAACATTTATTCATCCTTCTATAAATAAATAAAACCACTGCCTAACTATACCATCACTCACAACATTTGATAACACATCTCACAAAGTTGCCCATGAATTTCTGTAGCACTACAGTTTCTTTCTAATAAAAAACATATCAGACATGTACCTCACAGTTAGGATTATTTATCATAAAACTAACTCTAAATTTCTCACACACCACATCTTGTAACTCATGCTAACTAAATAGTCAACACCTAGTAATTACATAACACTGAAGAGCAATTGCACAGTCCCTTTTTGTTGACAGTCACCAGTAAAGTCCATTTTGTTCAAAAAGGGCCTTACTTAAAAAGCATGCACTGGGTTTTGGAAAAAAAAATGTTTTTCTTCTCTTGAATGGTAATATTTTCTTGAATAAAATATGCATAATTTATTTCAGCAAAGAACATTTTTTACGAATCCTCCCCTTGTCAACCATAAAAATCATTACCACCTCTATTACACATATGCATTTATTACTCATTTAACAAAGTTTTTGTATTACAAACATAAAAAAAACGTGTTTTTAGGCAACAATTTTTTTTATTTTATGTCAGATATTAAGAAAACTACTGGAGTTATGGTTCTGGAACCTGTTATATTTCATTTTTCAAGTAAAAAAACCATAAGAAATCATTATCACATTTACTCTTTAATTTGAGTTCCTATCATTTCAGTATGTTTTTTTTTCTCTTTGCCCAGGAATCAGGTGAAATCTTTCACTAGCCATAAATCGCTAATAGAGTGTTTCCAGACCCATGTTTAAATGAATTTTTTTAATCATTTTACTAGTATCATGCATGAGCTCAGGAAGTGCCTGTAACATTATGTGAATATATATATTTATATGTGGGTGGATCAAGTTCAGTTATATATAATAAATATATGTGTGTGTGTGTGTATGTGTGTATACAAAGAGTAAAGTCCTTACAAAGTTCTCTCGGGACTTTCATAACCTATCCTAATGTGAAAATAATGGAAAAAGTTTGTATAAACATATGTCCTAACATGCTTTGTTTGCAAGTTACAACTGGTGAAAGGTTTCGCTCCTTTTTCAGCTATCCCAGTGAAATGAGGTTGTACTGAAATTTTTCAGGATGTTAATTAAGGAGCAGTATTAATGATTTCTTATGGTTTTTGACCTGAAAAATTGAATAAAATAGGTCCCAGAAACTGGTAAACTGATAAACCAGTATTGAAAATTGCCTTCCACTGTTTCATATCCACTTACTTCTGCCCATTTATGCTCATTGCCTAAGTTGTTGATGTCATCTTAAGTGAAATTTGCCTAGACTGTAAACAAAATATACTTGTAGAGTTGTCGGTTGTACTCCACCAGTTGCAGAACTCCAAGAAAAGCATACCACCTCCTGGGTGTAGGTGTTGAACTGGCTATTTATGATAAAACTTGTTTTATCATAAAACAAGGACACTTAAAGGTGTCCTCCAAATCATCAAAGGCAAAACTCCAATCCGCTAAGACGTCATGTACTGATGCCTGGACTGCACTGAATCGCATCAGTAACAGTATATGTTGAACAGATCGTTCATAGCTGGTGTGAATACAACATAGTGAACCTGTTTACCGAAGATAGTAAATACTAAAAATGAATACCTAATTAGCATATTCCTCTGTTGTAAATAAGTACAGTATTACTTCAATGGCAAACTGATCACGTTCAAACTAAAATTCACAGAAAACCTTTGCTATCGACAGCTCAGTTCATACTCAATACACTTAATGTAATTTACAGAATGATTTAGACACTAATACAGTATTGCATATGTTGATCAGCTGTTGTTATTTTATTGCCAACTTTGAAATAATAATTTTTCAAATAATTTATTGTATTCTGTCATCAATAAAAAATTTATCTGTGTAATTTTTATTTATTTATTTTTATTTTACAAAAGTGTAATTTCCAATTTTGTTTAGTTTTTTAATAGCAATTTTTAACAGTACATTTTGTTTTTACAAATTTTTCACAACACCAAAAAAGATGTTGGTTTGTATTTAGATTAAGTAAATACTTTTCTGACAAATGTAATAATGTGCTGTTCTAAATAAAATCTGAATTTTTCTAAGTTTTCTTTGTTTCATTCAATTAACTTACACTATTTTATTCAGAATTGAGTTCTCTACAAGTTTTGTTTAAAAGTTTTATACGTTTATTACCCATCTAACAAAATTATTGTACGTCAAATACAAAAAACAGGATTTTTTACCCTAATTTATTGGTTTTCACCCCAGATTTCTCAAAAATTACTAAAGATATGGTTCTGACACACTGTTTTATTAGATTTTTCAGATCAAAAACCATACGTAATCATGAAATTTCCCTTTAATTAATGTCCTAAAAATTTCAGTACAACCTCATTTCACCAGGGTAGCACAAACGTGAGTGAAATCTTTCACTAGCTGTAACTCACAAACAAATGATTTAAGGACACATGTTTATGAACTTTTTCCATTATTTTCATGAGTAGACTAGATAGTGAAATTCCCACGAGCCAGGAGAACTTCGCGATACACCACTCTTTGTATACATAATATATTTTTTTTTTAGTTCCCACATGATGCTAATTTCAAGAGGTTTTTATAGGCCTATAAATAGAAGTTGATGCAATACAGGAACAAAGAATTTGAAGTGAATAATCAAATTGTAAAAACAACCTGGTGGAAATTATTGTAAAAATAATTTTGGATATCATAATTTGATGAATATTATAAAGTAGAAAATTATCATGTCTTAGTAGCCTAATAGATTTATTCTACACCATGATATGTAAAATGTCCCTAAGGATTAATAGCTTGAACCCATGTTTTGATTACTTCCCTGAAAATTTTACTTTTGTCAACAGTGTGAGCAACTTCATTAAGATATTTCAAGTATGAAAAAGCACTGCCAAGTATTGACACTCTTAATATGCTTAACTAGTGCTAAACATTTAAGAGAATTTCCACAAGCAAAACAAACAAGAAATCAGCTTAAAAATCATTTTAGAGTCCTATATTTTTCAAGCTGAAAAATAAATGTTTTTTTAAACCACTACAGTGAATTATATCTACTAATCAATTTTAACAATTGCTGTTCATAGTAACAAATAACAGCTGCACTTTTATTCTTATCCAATTAATTTGAGTATATTTCAAGTATATTCATTTGATGTAAAATATGTATATCATTGATGGCAAGTAATAATTTATGGTTTATTTGCGGAATTATGGTTTAATGGATTAGTTTTAAAACGTTTTTCATTAATTTATCACTATATCAAAATCATCAAATATGTTACTTTTTCAGGCTGAATTCTATTTTCATACAACTCTTACAAAATAAATAAATCAAAATAATAGCAAACATTTTTAAAATTACTTTTCCAAATAGTGACATTTTATACATTACTCTTAACAATAAAGAAAAATTGTTATTAAAAAAAAAATTTACAATGTTCTAATTGGAAATAAACTATCAAACAATACTGAAATTGCAGTAATTGAAAATTCTACAATATTTTACACAATATACCTACATTACAATTAAAATCTCAATAAGCAGAACTTACTGTGAACTTCTAATGTTTACTTACATGAGCAAATAGTATCTGTGGAACCTCTTTGGAATTAGTTGCATCAAGATAGTCTTGCCATACAAAATAGTCATCTGAAACAAATTATTATTAATGCAAACAAATTCAATAATACAAATTTTTAAAAATTTAAAAATACACATTAAAAGAAATTTTATAAAGAATTTGCCAATTAAATTCTATGATCATCATTAAATAGATAATACTGATTTTAAATTCATTGTAACGTTATTTAACCAATTATCAATATTATTAGTGATTTACAGATTAGCATTATTACTAGATGTTAAATAGTTATAACCCACATGTTCTGTGATTATACATTACCAGATTTAAATCTAAATAAATGTATTCTAAACTTTATATGGACTTCAATAATGACATTAGCAGACTGCTTCAGGTGACTCAATTAAGTATAAAGGAGTGATCCACCACGTTTATAATTAGGGTAAGAGACTGTTGTATAATAATACAAAAAAATATATGTATAAATAGAATAAAACAAAAAAGATTTATGCATTATGAAGATACCTCAGCAAAATACAATAGTTCTGAGCCAGATATTAAACTCTCCTGATAGTACTCCAAATGGGCAAGTAGTCCTTTTTCACTGTCAATCCTCTTTCCTTATCACTGATACATTATTTTCCACTATTGGTTCTGTAAGTATAGATCTGAAACCATTACGTTCTTCATGCTGAGGATGCTCAGACCTGAAGAGCCAATGCATCTGTGATATCTGACATCGGCTATCTATGGCTTGAGTAAGACTCCTGTTTCCTGTCCAGTGACTAAATACCAAATTGAAATGGCAAATAGGTAAAGTTAGATCCCCTAATCCTTTCCTATCAATAACCCAATTAGTAAATTAATATCTAATTATTTACCTAATACCGAATACCTAATACTCTAGTCATCAAGATATTTGACTACTGTCAAATATCTTGAATAGAAAAATCTAGTCATGGGATATAGATAATCACACAACTCTCTTAAAAATATAAAAAAACCACAAAGATAAGTAACAAAAAAATAATTACAAAATTCATGAAAATATGATTTCTTACATTGTGTGTATGTATGTATGTATTTATGTATGTTCGTATGTATATATGTGTGGTGTTGGTTTATGCAGGTGTGCAAGAATGTGCACCATGGGTGTGTGACTCTCAAGTATGCATGTATATGATGACTCTATGCATGCTCAAGTACATGCATGCATGAATGTGAATGCATACATTTTCTTTTAAAAAAATACACTTCAAAACATGCAAGCCAAATATGTTAAAACTGATCTTTTGAGGTATACAACAAAATTAACAATAAATCCAATACAATTATATATTATATAAAAAGAATATTTGTTAATTTATAAACTTAAAGGGAAGACATAGCTGAAGAGATATGTAATAACAAGAAGCGAAAGGTAATCTAATAAAGGATGAGAAGGTTTAAAGATACAAAATGTACTTAACTCATTAGATTTTAAATAATAGTTATTTTGAGTGGAATAAATAAGAAAGAAATGAAGTTAGAAGAGGCCCTAAGTATAACGACACAAATATATTAAGGGGGAACTAGTGCTTAAGAGAATGATGCGAAAAAAATCAGGAAATAACAAAATTAATATATCAATAGCAGCAAAGCACTAAGGGTTATTACTTATCACCACTCTTTGCAGCTGAAAACTGCACAAACAGCAAAGAAATTTGGAAGATACTGAGTAAAGGATTTATCCATTTTCCAAAAAAGAAGATAGAAAGAAATGTAACTAATAGAGGGGTAACACTACATGCAATCTATAGAGATTTTTAGAGTTCTGGAGAAGAGGATAAGGAGATAGTGGAAACAGAACTTAACAAAAAAACAACGTAGGTTCCACAGAAAGTGATGAGATTTTTGGCAGAAGAAAAATCTGTAAGATCATGAAAGTTGTTAGAAAGTAGGAAAATACTTGATTCTAGTTTTTATAGGAATAAAGTGTTTATGCAGATAGCTTCTCTAAAAACCAATGAAAAATCTTTTTCTTTTTATGAATTTCTGATGACATTAGACAAATAACTATAAAAATAGCAGCAAGATGAAAATGAAAGTCTGACTTGTTTGATGAAACTCATTTAAGGTAAGACGGTGTACTGAACTATTGCTATTTATAATTTCCTTGTATAAAACTCAGAGTTGAAATGTAGACTGGATAAAAAAAAAACAATACAGAATGAAGAAGATAAGTAGCTACTTTAAGTGGGGAATGGCAAAACTGAGAAATGGGATATTAATAAAAGTTTAAAGAGTATGATTTTTACTTTTTATTGGGTCAAGAAAGGAGAGAACTGAAAGAAGAGAGGTAAAAACGCATTTACTGACAATTAAATAACCGTTTTTTATCGACTAACTTAAGAAATACCAGAAGACAAAAGAGCCAACCGGGAAGCAAGAAACTCTTTTCCAGGTGAGAAAACTAGTTTGAAATGAGAAGATTCCTAACAAGTGCAAAGAATAAGGAAACTTTGCCTAATATACCAACACATAGCCCAGAAACATGGACCACTGGTCAAGATAAAAATGTAAGATTCAAACAGTGGAATGAAGTATGTGAGAAATATGCGTTACAAAGAGCTGTAGTGAATTAGGTCATTTATGAGAATTAAGAAAAGAGATATAAGTAAGAAGTATGGCACATATTATTACACAAAACATGTTACAGTAGTCTGAGCATGTTAAACATGTGAAACTAGAACAGCAAGAAAAATGATAGAAAGAAAATAGAAGTGGTGGGCACAGGCACATCCAGAAAGCAGTGCACAACCAGTGAAGAAGAGAAGCATGGGAAAAGTTCTAAGGAGAAATGATGAAATAAAGTAGGGATCTCTGAAAGTTATAGTGGTTTTCTTATACATTAGTAAAAGAATCTATTTGTGAAGGATAGCATAAACAAAATCAAAGTCTTATGTGAAAAGATAATTCAGAAAACTTCATAATGTATACAATTCACAATAATCAACTACATAATCTGAATAGATAAATATGAAAATTCAGAAAGTTTCACAGCATAATTAATATGGAATAAATAAGCCTTAATAACTGTATTAACAAAAACAAACTTGCTTTATTCTGAAAAACCAAAATTAAATTTTTCATTTCCCAATTCAAAATAAATAGGAAGACAGTTCAGAATGTATGGATGGTCTCTTTAGATAAATTTTACCACTGAATTTAAGTTTCCAAGAAATTCAAACATTGCAATAATTAAGAGGCTGCAGGTCATTCTAATACACAATTGTTAATTGTGCTCACTGTCTATATACATAAAGGACCTATTAATATACATGTATAGGTAGGCTTATTTCTTTTACTTCCCATTTCTTTGTTTTATTATTTTGTGATTTCTTTCTTTTTTTGAAGAATTTTTCAAACTTTTTAGAACATTATCTAAAATGTTTAAAGTTGAGCCTTTCACTTAATCATGTATGCTACAATGAGTCTGTAACACAAATATAAAATTTAAGATTATTCCTAAAAAATAAATTCAAATTTTGATAACGATGGTATATTGTATTTTAAACAATTGGCAAGTTCTTAAAATTTAATAAAGTTTACTGTATTAAAGACTTTAAAATAAATAAATAATAACATTTCAATTATTAAAAATGCTATTAATACATTAGGGACAACTACATAAGAATTATGTATGCATATTATTGTCCAAATAATTTTAAAGAACGGTAATTTGTTTCTTTTTCAAGGAAATGTTCACAAAATGTATTCATCCGAGAAAATAAGCCCATCAATTTTCTATCAAAAAATTAATAATAAAATAATTTTACAATACAGATAAATCAGCGAAGTTTAGAATATTAGTACTTTTGGCTTTATATATTTCAAAGATTATTTGCTTCACTTAAAAGTTATAAATCATAAAATTTAAAATCACACAAAACAATATAACAAGAATATTCCTCTTTTTTTTCAAACTAACATTCATCCAAATTCTCTAAAATCCTGAGAGGTTCATTCTCAATTAATAATTAAAGTTTGTTACTGAACATCAGTACCATATTAATTTCAGTTCTCCTATGGGGAAAATCAGAAAATTATATTTATTTAAAATTCAGCATATATTATGTTAAATAATTTATCCTAAGTTTAAGAAAATAAATACTAATAGTAAATTTTCAATAATTATATTCCAGTTTTTATGAGTTTTTTCACACAAAAAAAGTTATTAAATAAATTTAAAACTATTTTAAGTAAGAAAATTATGTTTAACTTAGATTTACTTATTTTTCAAAAAAAAACATTCAGGGAAATTTTTTATTCCTTAAAATTTTTAATATTGGTTTTTCACCTTTCTACAACAGTTAACACGAAAAAATGTTCTAATATGAGGAAAATATTTAGTAATTATAATATATAGATAAATAATAATATTAATCTGTAATAAAAAGACACTACAAATTTTCAAGAACTACTGTAAACATAAGTTAATTATGATTAGGTTAGGTCGTTAATTTACAAAGTTTTCAAGATGAAAATTAAACAAGAACAAACAAAAACGAAGGGAAATTAATCAAAATACTTTTTACTTACAATTTCTTTACTTTTTTTCATCAAACATAATGTGATTACAGAGTAAACATGAAAATAAAATGACAACATTAATGTACAGAAACGCACTAAAATAACATGAATACCTGGATTTTCCTCTTTCTTTTCTTCGCGGAGCAATTCCGCACCCAAATTTACAGATTTATCAGTCATTTTCTCAATTCCCTCAACTAATAAACAACATCTTCGCGAAATAGAAGTTCAAGCCACAATTTACGGCCAATTTGAAGAACACTGTATAACGAATAGGGAGAAAACTAGAGAAACAATGTTGCCACTACAAACTATTTCCATCTTAAAATATCTGCTGAATGACGTGTTTGATTATCTCGTACGTCTTTTGAAGTACTATTTAAATGACGTAATAAATTAAAGACTTCTTACTATCTGATAAAGCTTAATTATTTATTAATATTGAAGCAGTGGTTATAGTTTTAAATTAACCCTAATAACAAAGTAACTATATTTTATTTATTTTAAAAAAAAACTGTGTTCGAAGTAACATAACACTAAGTGAAAAACGTTATTCCCTAAATATAAGTCTATTTTTTATACATTAAAATTTCAGGATTTTTTTTCGTAAATAGATATTAAAAATGATTCTTAAGACAGAGAAATTCCGATAAATGTTTGAAAGTTTCAATATTTAATTTTAGCGGGAAAATATTATATTTGTTTATAATTTTTAAACCACAACGTTTATAAATTATTTAAAAACACAGGAACTTAGGTTCCTGAAAGTTTAAAAGTGCCTATTTTTGCAATATTTTGATTCTGTTAGTTTTTATTTGAAGTTACGAATCATACACTGTGGTAAAACTCCAGTAAACAGAAAGTATTATATGGTTACCAGTTCAAAACAAAAAAACACAAGCAGACAGATTTTTTAATTTAACAGCTACCAAGAAGTAGAGAGAAGTAATTTGAGTTTGACAGAATATTTACATTGCTTAAAAACTAGTTTTCTTATAAAACTCATGAGGAATAAATAAAAGTATAGGACAGTTTTAGGTAAATACTCTTACATGACTTGAGTAAGACTGAGTGATACAGTAATTGGATTAGTCTTTAATCTGTCTTTTAAACAATTAAACTACCTTTTACATTTAACCATTTTATTATATTTTAAACTAGTAAACAGAAAAATAGGTACGATATTATAAAAGTTTCAGAAGGAGTACAAAACATTAAAAAGAAATATAAATCATGAATGACCACAAAAAAGTAAAATTTGGCAATATATCAAAAGAATACAAACAGTCCATTAGCACTGTTTATCTTCTCAAATCAAAATGTGTTTGTCACAAACAAATAAAATAAATGTAAAAAATTAAAAGTTAAAAAATATTTTTTTAAATAACTTTTTTCAGAACTTTGTTTATACTCTACAATCTATCCAATTTTCCAACAGTTCTGTCCAAGATGGAAAAACATCATCTAATTTGGATTTGATGTGAGACAAGTTTAATGTACTATGAATACCATACTAAACATTTATGAATACTATTTCTTGCTGAAACATGAATTCACTATTCTAATTATTTTGTTTTGTATCTCAGAAATGATGTAAATTAATATTATGAAATTTGGTATGATAGCATGAACATTAGTGAGGGCTGAATGTATACTTTTAGGATTGATTTACAGTGTTAAAATAAAATCAAATGAGTAAGCAGGTACATATAAATGATATTGAGGAAACACAGATTGATTATTCAGATACCAGTCAGGTAGAGACAGCGGTAGATACATTAGAACATCAGTAAAGAAGTTTTCTTCCATAATGTGAATCTGCTGACATAGTTCTCAAAAGAGCAAATCTTCATCATAAGTCTTCAATGGAGGCACAGTTTAGAAAGCATAAGCTTAACAAAAATAAAATTTATTACATACTCTATTAGTATAATTCCTACTTTCATGAAACAGTAGAGTTATTTGTAATTTTTAAATGTATTCATGTACACTTGCTTTAAAAAAAACTTCATCAGAATTCTGATGTTTCACTTATGATTATAAAACTCTAGCATTTTGAATTCAAATTTAATTGTAGGATTATACTGAACTGTATTTTATATATATATTATACATTTCATATATATTATTACATATAATATACATATATAGATATTTAATTTTCTCAGTCATATTTAATTATTCAACAAATATTATTAAGAAATTTCAATTTTAATAAAATAGATAATTATGTTGTTTTAATTTCATAAATGAAAGATTTCATTAATAATAATAATCCACTACAATAACATATGCAGCAGCAATCATCACACTCATACTGAACAAACAGAAACTACCACAAAGATAAAAAAATCCTAACACAAAATCAAAGTCCAGGTGGCAAATAGAACTAAAAATAAAATCAATAACATCAAAAAAAAGTTGGGGAATCTCACCCAATTTGCAAATGGTAATACCTCAAAACACATTAGAAAAGCTTTAACCAATTTCAAATCCAAGTCACTCAAACAAACACCTCTCCAGAAATCTCTACTTACTCAAACAGAAACTATACATTTATGCTACAAGACCCCATTGGTGCAAAAACACTCCATAGGTGAAAGAAAGGAAACAAACAATCTCTTCCAAAGTACTGAGAAACAGTTCAACACAATGTTGAACAACCAAACAACAGCATAGAACCACGAGACAAACAAGAATTCATAGATTTCTGTAAAAATGTCTGATCAGAACCCAAATTTCACAACAATAACATGCCTTGGATAAAAGCAGAAGAAAACAACCACTAGCACATAACAGAACAAGAAGACACCACACTTACAACACAAGAAATTATAGAAACAATCAAATATACACACAACTGGTAATGCCCCAGCATAGATAATATCTAAAACTTCTGGTACAAACAAATCACCTCAACACATGAAGCACTCTCCCAACAAATCAACAAAATTGTACTTCAACCTCACACACTCCCGAAATTCCTCACCCCAGGCATAAAAAAACATACATAAAACCCAAAAGCTCAGACACCAAAAACCCATCAAACTATCAGCAGATTCACCTGCCTCCCAACCCTGTATACGATCATAACTGCAACAATGAGCATGAAGATAGAACAATATCTAACAGAAGAAACAACATTCTCAAAGAAGAGCAGAAAGAACGCATGAAACAAAACCAGGATGCAAAGAACAGTCATCACAGATAGTGTTATAATAGGACAAACTGAAAAAGAAAATGGAAACCTTCACACCTGTTACATAGACTACAAAAAAATCTTTGACTCACCACCCCATAGCTGGCTAATCAAAGTCATAGAAATTTACAAGATCAACCTATAACTCAAACAGTTTCTTCACAGTTTCACAAATCATGTAGACAGGGCAGACCAAAATCCAACTGAAAAACAAACTGGACAAATCTAAACAGATGACCTCTAAATGTAACATGGTATTTTTCAAGGAGACTCACTCAGCACCCTCTGGTTCTGTCTCGGCCTCAACCCACTCTGGTTCTGTCTCTGCCTCAACCTACTCTCAAACACACTCAACGGTACAGACTATTGCTACCACATCAGATACCAAAAAACAGACCATCACAGAATTAACTACCACAGAATTATATGGACAACATTAAACTATATGTAGCCACAGAGATACAACTAAAAGGACTCTTCAAAATCATAGAAACTTTCACCTCATACACCAATATGGAGTTTGGAATAAGTAAATACACGGTACTAATAAAGTAAAAAAATGAAGTAAAGTAAATAAATAAACGGTATTAATAAAGGCCAATGGGAAAATCACTCTTAAACTGAAAATGTAAACAATGAAACACTTGATAACATGCTCAAAAATTAAACATACAAATACCTAGACTTCCATCACAATACAAAAATCAATCACACACATGTAAAAATGCAACCTAAAAATGAATTCAAATATTGACTATTACACCTCTAAAATCAAAACTAAATTTAAAAACATAAACAAAGCCATCAACACATTTACTATACCCATCCTCTTGTACTTCTTTACCATTATCAAATGTTTTCTGAATGGTGTGACCAATCAGAAAACATTCTATCCTCATCCACTCAGAATTCACTAAACACAGAATGTCACAATACAACACATGCAAAGAAAGACTAACCACAGAGAGAAAAGAAGAGGGGGAGAGGAATCATATACATGCATTCACTACACACAAAACAAATACAGACACTCAGGGATTTCTTTCATGTGAAGAAAACCAGCCTACATACAGTGATAGTAAAAGCAGACAAAAACTACACACCACTTGCCCTATCTCACACAAGTCTCGCAGCAGACACACAACCAAGCACAATCACAAGAAAAGATGAACACCTAGTCACAGAAAACACTCCATGGAAAACACAGATATCATATTACACAAGACCACATCAACAAAAAATAGTCATAACCTGGTTACAGGACAATCAGCTTTTCCCCGAAACATAGGGTTCCTACGTCTCATTCAAGACCAAGTCATAGCAACTCGAAATTACAAAAAGTACAAAATCAGCGACCCACCCACCACAAATGACATATACATGAGATACCACCAACAAAAGGTAACAGTGGAACACATAAGAAATGAATGCAAAGCTCTAGCTGGAACCAAATATAAACCAGGTATAATGCAGCAGCTAAAGTAATATACCAAGCACTACGCACAACATACAAACTTATAGAAAATACAGATCCCTACTACAAATACACACCAACATCCATAATTGAAAATACTGAATACAAACTGTACTGGGATGTCGTAATTCATAAGGATAAAACAATCCCTGCCAATAAACCAGACATCACCTCCCAATTTAAAAAATAAAAAATCCCCTACCTAATTGACATTGCAATCCACAAAGCACAAACATTCAAACCAATACACTGAAAAGATATCCAAATACTCCGATCTAGTGATAAAAATAAAAAGGCTCTGGAAATAATAAAAAGTCATCATCATTTTCCTCATTATGTCAGTTACAGGCCACACACCTCACACATTCACACCATATCTAGTACAGTTAGAACCCAATACACACGTACAAAGAGATTTCCAGAAATTAGTCATACTTAAAACATGGAATATTGTCAGATCTTTCTTTAATACAGAATCATAATAGTATTTATATTTGTCATAACTCATCAGTGCAGTTTAAGACCACAATCATGCAAGGGAAATAACAGTAAAAATAATTTTTTTCTTTGTTTTTTGGATGCCTCCTCTCACAGTAAATAAAAAGCCTTAATGTGCTGCATTATTCTACTGAGATTTTGGAAACTTACTGAAATTAATTAACTAATGCTATCAGTACTTAAAATAATTAATCATATACTGATTGCAGACAGTCAAATCAAACAGTACATGAAAAATGTACCTAGTCTAAATAAAATAAAATCAAAAAGTTCAGAAAAAATGCCTAGTCAAACCTAATCATAAACAACTATTCCCTAAGATAAATTAAATACCCATATCAAGTGTGAAAGGAAATAATTTAAAACAAAAATAATTATTAATTACATTACATAATAATTAAACGCCTATAAATTAAAAGACGTCAAGTCCGTGTCAGCAGAAAAAGAAAGATGATTATGAAAAATTCACAAATCAGAAGTCTTTATCCTAAAATATTTTAGTAATTTTTCCATTAAACAAAATCTGATTTTCATATATACATATACTCCACTTTCATTAACTAAGTTAAGGCTTTCAATAAATCTATTCATTGGAAATATAATGCTTCAGTTTGAATATTTAAATAAGTTATGCCTTCTATTATTTACTTTCCTCCTTTATTCCAAGGACATAATGTCCAGTTTTCTACACTCCACAGCAAATGAGCATTGTTGCATACTCAGCCCTCACTGACATAAATTTTAATGAAGTAATTCTAATCTCTGGTCTCTTTTTACGAGCAGAGATTGCATTGTATAAAGTCTTTTTCAGTGCTATTTTTGAGCTGGTGGTTGAGTGTGTACCTTCCCCAGTTTTACAATGTTGCTGTCTGAGAACTGTTACAACAGTTTT
Source organism: Lycorma delicatula (assembly GCF_047948215.1). Classification (NCBI taxonomy): domain Eukaryota; kingdom Metazoa; phylum Arthropoda; class Insecta; order Hemiptera; family Fulgoridae; genus Lycorma; species Lycorma delicatula. The sequence continues at coordinate 134,147,361 of NC_134457.1, read as the reverse complement.
GCGCCCTTATTGTTAAGACAATTCATATTCCTTTTCATGGGAATTCAGAGATTTTGGCACAGGATTTGTTTGAGCACCCGCCTCATAGCAACAAAAAGAGTGGCAACGACTCCTGGTCGCAAGTCCCTGTTACGAGCAAAGGAGCCTTTACCCTTAGTCCTGTTTGTGCTCTTTTAGAGCGGGGGCTGTAATCTGTAACTGTGTGTTGATCTTTGATTTCACACATTTGATCCAGTAGCGGCGAAGAGGTGCAAAAAGTGACAGGAGAATACAGAAGGTCTCCAGCTGCCTGTGGCTCACTGCGGATAGTCGTCATGCTTGTGGACTTGTGCCCAATATCTGTAATAGAAGGAATACAGTGAGCATTTTGTTCGTATACTGTTAGGTCAGGGCATCTCTGACCATGATAGATGTTAGTGAGGTAGGTAAGAAGCCTAGCTGGAGGAGAGGGCCGGAGCTTTTTCCTTCATCCTCCTCGAACACTGGTTCTGACAACAATATTTCAGAAATAGATATACAGATGACCACCTGGGAGGGTATGAATCCACTTATTGAAGAGTTTTTGCAAACCGTGGGCAGGCCTGGCAGCTCTGCTTCTTTGGCCCGTGATGTTTTGGCAGAACTGGGTGGCTTGTCTTCCTATTTAGCAAACCCCAAGTGTACTAGTGCTGCTACCAAGAGGAGATTATTGCCCCGACTCAAATTCTTCCGAGCAGCTTTCACAGCTCTTGTCGAGGAGTTTGAAAATCTTGCCTCATGGCCTGAAGAAGTAACAGTAACTCAGAAACCGCCCCCGGCCCTGATGCAACTGCATAGGTATGCTGAGGTGGTCAGGGGCAGACATGAAACCAGCCAGTCCTCTAAGAAACCTGAGGTTGCAGTTGTTAATAGGGTGAAGGGCTCGACTGTGTCCAGCATTCAGCTGAAAAAAGACCTCCAGGTCGTCCATTGGGATGACCGGAAAGTTCTTAAAATCAGGAACATTAAAAAGACCGGCAAGGGATTAGTTGTGGTAGCGGATGACACAGAGACCATTCAGGTAATTAGAGATTCCACAGTGGTTAAGTGACTGAATGTGAAAATAGACCTGAAGAGAATGCTTAAGCCCCATATTGACCATAACCTGACTGATGAAGATGTCTTGTCCCTCATTAGGGAGCAGAACAATTACTTGGATGAAGCCACCTTCCAGCGGGGCTGCAGGTTTATCTTTAAGACAGGTAGGCGTGATACCCAGAAATATCATGGAGTCTTTGAGGTAAGTTCTGGTCTCTTTCAAAAATTTACTTTCACAGGCAGACTATTTATTGATTTAGGGTCCTGCCAACTAAAAGAGTACGTGGATATCCTCAAGTGTTGCAGATATGGTCACAGGGCTAAATTTTGTAAGTTTGCCTTGGTGTGTACCCATTGTGGCGAGGACAGCCACGAACATGACGATTGTTCGCATAGGTCCGAGACTGCGGCCTATGCTAACTGTAAGAGGTTGCACAAGAATCATGAGCACCCAGTTGTTAGTAAGGAGTGTGGCTGTTACGTAAGGGCCATTGTGCTGTACTTTAATTCCTTAGATGGGAATTAAAGTTGACCGAAGGTTCGGTCAACTAAATAAATGTCCAGGGTACTTATGTAGTCCAGATTGAGTTAGGTGAGATTATAGAGAGACAGAGCCTCGATGTTGTCTTTCTGCTATAATTAGGGGTGATCTGCCAGGCTTTCACAGCTGGAAAAAGTTTTGTGTGGGGCATCCCTGTCGCCAGGAAGTCACTTGATAGTGTCTTTATACGACAGGTTTCTGATGTGCATTATGTTAACTCCACAACAAATGGGCGTTGGTGCATACTCAGCCCTCAGTGATCTTTACACTTTTTTAAATGACTCAACTTTTGTTTATATTGATAAAATTTGGGTCTTGAATACATTATTACACAATATTCTCATTTACCAATATAAAATATCATTACAAGCCTGCTTAGTCAATCAAAAGAGAATATATCTTTTTTATTACATACTTAATTAATAAACTTCAATAATAATTTATAAATCATGATGTTATAAAAAATCCATGACATTTGTAAAGACTTCTTTTAATAGTTTAATAATAATAAAAGTATTTAAAAAGCAACAAATTAAACTTCTTTTTAAACAAACACTAGCATGTTAAAATACAAAATTATTTAGTAATAACCAACCAGTAAAAAGAAGAAAAGTAAAATACAGTTACATTTGGAGTTTTTTTCACTCTATTTCAGTACATCAGTTGAATTTCAAAAATATATTTATAAATTACTTCTAAAATTAGTAATTCAGTACAGACAACAAATACACTTACATTATCATAAACACTACTGTTACTACTGACCTCATTAAACAAAATTGTTAGTGGAAAAGCAAGGTAATGTTTATAGTAGTTGTTCTTATTTTAAAAAAAATACTACCCAGAAAAAACTCATTGAAAAGTTTATGGATCATGATACTAATAAAGGGTTTAAAGAGTAAAGTATATGTAATGTATTTTAATGTATTTGATAACACAAACGTGCGCACCCACCTACAGCCCCCCCCCCCACACACACACACACATACAAGTACTAATCTGTAGCCCAACCAATCATTAAATCTATTTAATGCTTTAAAAATTTAATCAAAATAATCTGAAAAATAATACTTGTGTCACATTTTAGAGCTGGTCTAAAAACATTATCATAATGTTTTAGAATAAAAAATAAATTAATCTCTACATTAAAAGGGTAAATGGCATTTAATGTTTAGACACTCACTTTAAATTGTATATTTTCTCTGAATGAAACAAAGGAAAAAATAGTCATGAAATACAGGCTGCATTTGTGGATTGTTAGAAAGACTTTGGCTGGTTACTTAGCTCGTTTACCCAATACACCATTTATCAGTTTCTTTAAGATTTCTACTTTTTCTTTCATTGATAAAGACAACTCATTTTTGTTTTGTTGCAGACATGGTGTTAATGAACCCTAACAATATCGACACGTATGTTAACTGCACTAGAGTTATATTAATTATTCCAACAGTGAATTAATTAGTGCATTTTAGATTTTTTAAATATTGAATTAGTTTTTTTTTTAATTGTCTAGTGTTGATGTCAGTAGCCTGGATAGTTGGGCCATTTGGAAAATTGACATATGAATAATTGGTGTCCCACTGTACTGTAAATATATAACACTTTTTTAATCCTGGATATTATGAGGTGTAGGAAGTAATATTTTTACATTCATATTTTCTTGTGAAAAAGAAATTGTAGTGCAGTAGCACTATTTTCATTACCACTGAGGAAGATATTGAATTACAGTTTTGGAAAGATCCTCTAGACATATATTTTCAAATATTAAGAAAGTCAGTCATTATTTTTATTTTTTTGTAAAAATGTACCTTCATTTATCATGCTGAACTATCTGCAGTCCTTTTATCATTAAAAAGAAAAGAATCCTCACTATTAAGAGTAAATAAAACACAAATGTTCCCAGTTTTTTAACAAGTCTTGTATTTGAATAGCAAAATTTCCACTAAAACAATGAATTTCTAATGTAATTCTCTTAATAATGAACTCACAAGTAATTCAATGATATTAGGCTGTAAAGACATGAACACTCAATTTAAAATACAAACAATACAATAGTAGAAAAATAGGTTTAAATTTTCAACCACAAGGCATAACAAGCTTTTCACATTATTTATAACACATTATTTCATGTCAGAATAGTTATATTAAGTTTTTAACTTAAAATAACTGTCTCAGCTTTTCTTATGATTGTGAAATATAATAAAGCAGCTGAGTTTCAAGAAGCACAACCCACTCAATTTATGCAGTGAATAGAATCACTTATAGAGCTGAATATCACCTACATTTCATTTGGTTTTACATGCAACATACATTTGGCTCAGTGAAAAAGGAAACAGGAAACTAATTCACTCCTTTTCCTTAGTAAATCTAACCTTAGAACATCTTATTTTTGAAAATCACTAAGAAATTTTCAGGAGTCATTTGTTACTCATTACAGATGATGGTTATGGCTCATAAAGCACATAACACCAAAAAGGGCTACTTGATGCATTATTTGGAATTAAATAACACAACAGTAACAAAAAATTAATAAGAGGTAAAAAAATATTAGCAATTATACAAAATTTCATTGGCAACAAACTGTTTTGTTGCTTCATTGACTATTGTGAAGTAATGTCTTCACTTCCATTACTTTTCATTTTTTTCTTTAAATTGTAATTGTAGAACAACCTTTTGCTACCTGTGTCATAAAATTATTAAAATTTATATTAAACAAACTTGTTTGTACTCATAATAACATTAAAATAAAAATGTAATAATTTTTTGTTCAAAAGTACTACCCACACAAATTATGTGATCTGTTACTACAACTTGATAGTGATAGAAAATAATGTGCTGGTAATATATACTTACCTGCAAAACTATAAAAAGAAATTCAAGAAAAATTGTAAATTCAATAAACAGTGTGTAATGTGAACTGTTTCTTTCAATACAAATACTTGAACATTAATTACTAAATAGTTATTTAAACAATCAGCTTACTAATGTTGAAATTATCTGTGTATTTAAAACTTCTTGCTTACTGTCAAGAATGTTACAAAGTAAAGGAATAAATGATTTATTCAAACTAATGGATGTAAGTTAAAGTAAGTACATAAAGATTAAAGGAATTTGGAATAATTTCTTCTCATGAAAGGTTAACAGAAATTCCATAAATTAATAATAATAAACAATATATTGAACATACGATGGTCATTCAGAAAGGTCTCAGCCTGACAAAGAAAACACAAGATTTCTCAGAAATTTTTTTTTAATTTTTCTATGTAGTCACTTTTTGTCAGGGTGTCATTTCTTTAGGTTTAGGAAAAGAAAGTAATTGCTGTGAGGTGTATATGGCAAGTTTACAAGCACTTTGAAGCATAGGTTGTGGAGTTTTGCAGCAACATACTGAAATGATGGTGAAAGAGAACTTTCTTTTTAACCAGATGTGACATTAAATCTGTACAGCAGCCTTCAATTGATCCAGAAATGAAAAATAATAATCCCCGGTGATGGTTCTGCCTTTTTCTGGGAAGTTATGATCACATCACGGCAATTCCAAAAAACTGCAACCATGACTTTTCTTTTAAATGGAACCATTTTCACTCTGTCAGCTCAATTTCACCTGCTCCCATCCAATATTTGGTTTCTAGAGTGTAATGGAAAAACCTGTTTTATCTACTAATAAAAAATGTTGAAGAAACTCAGCGGAATCACATTTAAATAAGTTTAAACACGCTCAAGAAGTGGTTAACTGCATTTCTGATCAATTGTTAACAATTATAGCATCCATCAAATGGAAAGCTTTTACATATCCAATGTCCCGACTGGTGTCGGAACATTATTCCAGTACTGCTTTTTGGAGAAATTAATATAGAAAACTAAGTTTTGCTTCTTATCAATGTAAACATTGAAATAAAAATGAATTTTTCATAACACTAACATGTAGCCAGCTGCCTGAGGACCATATTCTTGCAGCCTGCTAAAATACAAAATCAAACATTCCAGTATTGGAAAATTTACAGGTTTACCCCTGCGAAACTTCATGTAAAATGTAGTGGTCATGGTCTATCGAAATGTCAGTAAGCTCGCATAGTCAGTAAACATTTAGTATGTGAATTTTAATGAAATTTCATCGCATAATGGTTTATGGGCTATTCAAGTACTCATCATCTTGAATAGATGTATGAAAACATTTAAATTTACCTGTTCACTTTTCTAACATCAAAAACAAAGAGGAAGAATTCTTTAAAGAGGAATATAGCTTTTTTTAATGCCTGTTTTGGTAAAACCTTATAAGTACATTACAACAGCTTAAATTTCAATTTTTTAAAAAAACATGAAAACTTGTTTGCTTTATCAATTGCCACAAACAAACAATTAAATGAGAACATCTCATCATTAACATCACAGCATGCCATCTAAAGGGGTATACTTGACTAGTATCATAATCATTTGATCATACTTGTTCATCTCTCTGTCAGGCCAAGAATTTTCCCAATGACCTTGGTACTATATACAATTCTGTCAACAGAAGTATAAAAATTCTTAATGTACTATATAACAAAATGAGTTAAAAAAGATTAGAAAGATAATCTTTAACCAGAAAATCAATCATGAATCATGTTACAAAAGCAAATGTAAGTTCTTTTTTTAGTTTCCAAGAATAATCATTCTTGAATAATGTACCTTTACATGGAAAGTGGTCAATATTCAGAAACCTTCAATCCTAAAATGATTAAATGTAGAAAAAGAATAGTTGTTAGTAAAAGTAAAAATTTAACAATTAAAAAAGTTATAAGTGAATTAAAAAAAATCATGGAAATCGTAAAGTATCCAAAAATTACTTAAAAAATGATATGGTACAATGCTATTTTATAATAAATTTTATTCATCATTTCCATAATAAATTTCTTAAAAGCTCTAAATTAAAGTAAAAGCATTTGCCACAATAAAGCATGTTAAAAGCTTTTATATTACATAAAATTGCTTGTTGTTTTGTTTTAATGACTTTAAATAATTGAATTGTTATAACATATGGATTATGATTACAATAATCATTTGTGTTACTCTTTTTTTTGTAAGGTAAACAAATTTGGGTAAAAAATTGTACTTCCATTTCCTAATTAACTTTCTGTTGACAGGTCTAAATTTAATTTTATTGTTAACAGTTGATCCTGAAAAAGTTATATGAAAACTGAAAACAAGTTCCATTATTGACTACTTTTTAACATAAATAAATGTGTAAAATTTCCTAAAGATGTTCTAAAAATATTTTCTATTAACCATTTACAATTAACTATTCTTTTTCTACATTTAAACGTTTGGTGTTGATTTTAAATGTTGATGTTTTCTGAATATTGATCATTTTCCATGTAACAGCATCTTCATTCAAGAATGGTTATAGTACTAGATTATTTCAGTTAAAGTATAAGTTTTACAAAAATAACATTTATAAAGTAATGCATAATTTCAGTGAAGGGAAGGAAGTGAATGATTCCTATTTTCATGAGTAGCAGCAGTGTTGTTATTTGTTTAAAAGCATATATGTACTTCTCTAAAAGAAACTTCATGAGAACTTAGATATTTCATATTTGATTGTAAAATTTATCATTTTGGAATTCATATTTGTGTACAGGAATATTTTTTGGCTTTAGCATCTTTCATATACAGTTTGGAATTATATGTAATATGTTAAAGGGTATTTTAGCTATTATAAATATCATTATTGCTTTATGTTTCACTGTTTAAAAATATTAATATAATTTTCATCAGAAGTTTATGTAATTCCTACATAATGACAATAGTTATGCAGCTCTGAATGAAGCCTATAAACCTATTCAGTTATTTAACAACAGCTTTTATGTAAGAGCTTATTATATTTCTTTACATTTTTTTTACAATCAAGCTGTTCAATACTCTACCCCAACATATTAGTGCTTTATTTTCTGGATATTACTAATTTTTACAATAATTGCTACTTTTTCAAATGGACAACAAAAAATAATAAGTGAAATTTGTCTGGCTACATTATTGGAAGTAATTTTACTTCTGTTTATTTACATAAGCAATTTGTGAGTAGAACCTTCCACTGTACATACTGCTTAATTCTACACAATTCCAAGTTCTATGCAATAATATTTGAGTTCACCAATTGTATTATAATTTTCTCTATATAGAAACAAATCTTCACATCAAAAATGCATTAATTTTTTTGTAAAAATGAAGTAAAATTCAACTTTTATTTATCAAAATTCTGAATAGTTTCAAACTGTTCAGTTATATTGCATTAGTTACAAATTCTATTTTAAAATTAACAAAATTTATAACTGAAAATTGAATATAATCTCTTCACTAGCAAAATAAAATGACATCCAGGCTGAAAACTAAAAACCATAGTGCAAGAATGTGAAAAAAATCATTTTTTACATAGCTTTTTATTACACATTTTTTACTTATTAAAAGTTATTAATAACAAAAAAATAAGGGAATATTACTAAAAGGTTTTGAGATCAACCCACATTTCATACTATCATAACTTATTAAGCCTGATACAATTCAGCAATCATAACATTAGCAGAAAAGTAAAAACAATCTCTGACAGAAGTTTTCAGCTCATCATCATTCCTTAGTAACAAATGGGAGACTATTTCTTTGATTATGTCCCAAGGGGGCCAGTGGTTACAAATGTTAAGTCTGGACTTCTAGGCAGGCACTGAATTTCACAGTCCAACAAATCCACCACCCTTCAAAATATTCATTTAAAAATTCCTTAACGACTGAGGATAATGAACTGGAGCTCTTCTTACTATAAAATGTCAATTAATTCCCTACCAATTAATCAAAGCTGAGGAATAAATAATTTTCAAGCATATTAAGGTAAGAAATGCTGTTAACACTTCCTTCAAAAATTCCTCGTCCTGTCAGATATGTTTCAGCCAGGGGTGCACACAAGGAGGGTTACTGGGTTTGAACCCTCCCTTGAAGATTTAAGTACTTTTTAATATTAGGCTTGTATAAAATAATTTATTTTATACACATATATATTTGAGTATTATTTTATAAATCCATCGTATTCTCTTCTCTAATTTCTCACTGCCAGAGTAACAAAATCTATTCACATAAGATCCAGTCCACCACCCTTCTTTCTTCAATAATTTAATCCCCACACTCGGAGCTGTGGCACATGCAGTACATCACTTAACGTGCGACACAGTAGCTGTCATTCAGCATTATGAGAAGGCGGCAGTGGTCTCACTGGCATAGTGGGTGTCAAAGCATATGCCCCTCCTCATTTACTGTAAGAAAGGAAAGACCATCAAAGTCGTGCCGCTTACTAAGAAGGTACGTAATAATACTAACCTTGTAATAAAATAAGGCCGACACCATATAAACTTACTTGTTGTGAAACATACTGTCAGGACAGCTCTGCAGTGGTAGCAGTGCATATATGAAATATTCTACATTGTTGAGAGGTATTCACTCACTAGTCTGAGTTTGGATTTTGTTGTGGAACATTTGTTTAATGTTTTGTGCATTTTGCAGTTCATATTTTAAATACAAACTTCACATTATCGTTCTGTGTTCTTTAAAATGTCTAAGCAACCTCAATTCAATTCAATTTTATAATTTTTTAGCAAAACATTGCGTGCCGGTAGTGATTTTTGTAATGGTAGTGAAAATTTCACATTTCCAAAGATTTCTTTGCTGCTGCAATGTGACGATGCTGTCGCAAATGTTCTTCCCAAATCTAGTTTCACACCCTCCTATGAAAACTCGGCTGGTATTGACTGCACATCGACATCACTCAAAAATGTTGACGTGACCACTGAATCATTTAGAAGTGATAAGTGTATTGTTTTGGTTCCAGAAGCATCAATATCTTTAAGTTTCAGTGAACCATATGCTTATGATGTTGGTGTTTACATAGGAGAAGACTTGATTAATGAAAAAAAACTGGATGTTTTGGACAATATCTGGAAACCAAATCTAGGGTTCATTTTTCCAACAAAACGAAAAAGAAATCTGCAATTTCAGTTTTAATGTCTTTACCGCTGGAAGTGGCTTACATATTCTGAATTTAAGGGAAAGAGTTTTTTTTTAATTTTGTGCACTTTTTGCCAAGAAATGGTGTTGGATCTGACAAGCAACCCTTAGGTCAACTTTATAGTGAGAAATTTGACAACTGGAAGGACGCCGTCGAGCGATTTTCAGAACATGAGAATGTTTTTATCACAAATAAAGTTTGGAGGTATCCGATACTTTGACCGAAATTTCATGTGGAAAGAAAGAGTCTATAGATGTGCTAATAGATACTGCAACAACTCAAAACTTATTCCTATTATTGAGAGTATTTTTTTTTTTGCAGGAAACAATGTGTCCCTCTGTGAGGCTACAGGGATTCGGTACGAATAGAGGTCGAGGTCGATCAAGAACCAGAAGAAAATTATGGCAATTTCAGGGAACATCTTCACTTTCGAAGTAAGACTGTTACTATATTAAAAATATGTTGACGTGTATTGTTGGAAATGCACAGTACACCAGTCCTAGAATACAGAATTAAATAATTGAAGTGTGCAACGACCTGATTGTTTAAAAACTCGTCAAAGAACTTAATGCCTTCAGTTGCTTCTCTATTCTCACCGATGACACGTCAGCCATATCAGGCTTAGAACAAATATCACTGTGTGTTCGTTATGTTGATAGAGAAAATTTCACTGTGAAGGAAAACTTTCAACAGTTCATACCATTATATGATGTGACCGGAAAAGGAATCGCAACGGTGATATTGCACAAGTTGCGTTCATTAAATGTAAACATAAATAAGATTCGTGGTCAAGGGATTCGTGATGGTGCTTTGTCCATGACAGGAAAAGTAAACGGAATCCAGGTGCATGTAAAGGAAATAATTCCATCAACTTTATATGTCCACTGCTCAGCACACAGCCTCAACTTAGCTGTATCCAGTGCTTGTGAAGTAACTCCCATTAGAAACTGTATTGATACAATATCGAGTCTGTACGAATTTCTTAATACCCCTAAAAAGTAACATGTTTTAAAAATCGGCGATAAGTGAAATGGAAACTACAACTTTATGCCGTGAAAAACTCGTTCAACTTTGCGCAACACGTTGGTTGGAAAGTTATAATTACGTGGCCGCGCTGATGGAATTGTATGGCCCTATTATTGCAACCCTTCAAAGCAAATCAGAATGGAATGACAAAGACTCGTCCTCAGAAGCAAATTCACTTTTACGTGCTTTGACTGACTGTCAATTTGTGATATCGCTGTTTTCTATTCAGACACTGTTTTCTTTTAGTCTCCCATTGCGTAAATTCCTGTATAATTCAATATTGATTCGTGGGAACAGTAAACCTTGCTTAAGATATTAACAGTGAAATGAAATGTATTCGCAAAAATGTTGAAGAATTTTCTAAAATTTTCATTTGTGCTTCTAAAGTCTTGAATATATTAGGACCTCCATTCAAATCCCTCCCATGGCACAGCAAGCAAAAAACCATGTAAACTTGGACTTATCATTAGTGACACCAGAACTTTACTTCCATGTCTCTACTTTTATTCCATTTCTGGATACCTTCATGTCCCAACTAGATTGGCGTTTCTTGAAACGCAAGGAAATATTGAAAGGCTTTCAGTGCCTTTTAACTACGATCCCAGACCTTTGGCTCCCTTGCCGCCGCAAGTTTCTGCTTTCAATTTGCACACAGAATTCTATTCCAGTGACGTAAGAAGCGATTGCCAGGAAGACCTGAATAATTAATTAAAATTATGGTACAGAAAAATTGCACGTCTTGAGAAGGGAGACCAACCGAAAACGGCCGTTGATGGGTTAACTATGTGCAATCCCAACATAATGCCAAATATATTCCCTTTTGTTAGAAATACTAGCTGCACTTCCAGTGTCCGCATATACTAACTAATCAACGATGTTTCTCAACATTACGCAGTCTAAAAACGTATTTGCGTAATTCTACTGGAAATTTCTATACACAGAAACTACACTCGAACTGCAGAAGATGTGTTAAATGAACTAATGAAAAAGAAATGTCATTTGGACATTGGATTGTGAATGCTGAAATTTCCGAATGTAGTAAAATAATATACCGTAGGATATGTACATTATAAATATTATATTAATTTAACTACCAGTACTCTTTTTAAACAATGATTTTTCAAAATAATAATACACTATAGTAGAGTTCTGATCTGAACACGTTTGGGACAACTGCAATCAATTCTTTATTCAAATTCCTTCATAGAATCTGGATTCATCAGTACCAGTTTCATTCTTCAAAATCGGTGAGTTCCATATTGACATGTGTTTAATTAAATTTATTTCATTATATTAGATTGCTTCCATGGATTTTATATGTTAAGTGTCTTACCTATTGTATACAAATAAATGTTGACTAAAATATATTATTATTGTGTAGCCTAGGTGTAATATTGACATGTGGTACTGGCACAAGCATTTTTATTATACAAAATGAAATAGATATTAAAAATAAATTGCAGCCTAACGCTGTGAAAAAAATGAATTTGTTATATTCAAACATTGTAAAATAAATATATTGTAACATGATATAATAATAATAATAAAACAAACACACAAAATTTAAAATACCGATGTCAATTGTAAATAATTTTAATAATGAACCCCCTTAACAAAATTCTGTGTACGCCGCTGATTTCAGATATTGCTGCCAAATCATTACATGTGGTTGGTGATCAGCGTTTCTTATAAAAGTAGGAATTCTCTTTACACCAAAAATACAAGTTCCAAGATATATTACTTAGATAAATGCAACACTCGTCAGAGAAGAAAGCTGGTTTCCATGAGTAAACATTTGGAAAACTCATTATAAGAGCTTTGCAACAAGTTTCCCTAAAAAACCGTGTTCCAGTTAGAAAACCCATTCATATGAATAGGCTTAAAGTGTTTAAACTCAGGAATTTTCTTTATTAGTTTCTAAGTGTTAAATGGATAATTTAGCTCTGAAGTCCTTTTCCTGAATGACTAAGAAGGACATTGTAAACAGGATTCCTCCACAATATTAGAATAATAGAAGGGCATCCAATTGTTTCAAATTGAGGACTGATTAAATGAAAAAGGGTTTTTCCCCACTTAATTTCCTTACCAAATCTCTTTCTTATGTTTTCATAGTTTTAATTTGTGTTATTATGCTCACATACCCAACACTAGCAACAAATCTTGCTTCAGCAAAATACTCACTCCACAAATCAAAATTCTCATTTTGAATCCATTTCTAACAGACCTAGCACTTGTTCAATAAATGAAAGCAGATGATTAACCTTTACTATCGTCTGATAACATACAGCATTACCAACCTGCATATTATATCATTGAAAAGGACTTTGTGACCAACAGTTTTCCAGTTACTATTTTCCAAGTAAAAGCTATTTCAGTCAGGAATGATATTTTTTTTTAATACGCTAGTAATTCTGTTCTGAGAGGATGAATAAGAAAATGTATGTATTAATTAAAAATAACCATTATTAAGATGGAATAATTAGATATATGAAAAAATAAATTCTAGTAAAATAACTGCTACAGAGAGGAAAAGTACTTCAACCTAACAAATAACAGATTATATGATGGGTAGCTGCTTATAAGACATTAACTGGACAGTCTGCCAGTTTATCACTTTTTGCTAGAGTTCTGTGCATCACCAAAACAGTTTTGTGCTGGACCAAAATATTTAATCATATATTTACAAATAATAATTCAAAACAGAAATTAAAAAAGGATAAATAAGTGTTTTTTATAAAAGAAGCTTATCAAAATTCACAGATTGCTTACTTTAATTTTTTTTTTAATAAATATTTCTAATTTAAATAGGTAAAACTGGCCAGTATCTGGAAAGTATTGTTCTAAACATGACCACCCTTGTCAAGAACAAGGGTCAATGACAATGAAAATAAATTATTAGAGAAGTTAACAGGTAGTATCTTTACAAGTGTTTCGCATGCTTCACATTGACTTGAGTCAAGTCACATTAAAGAATACAAAAAAGAGTAATTTTTTAGCTTTAGCTTCTACACAGTTTTTTGAAGGTAAATATTTATAATAAAAATAAATCTCATAGATTAACAGAAAAGAAAAACAATTGAGGAGGAAAATAAAAACAACCTCAGTTATTTGCTATTCTATGATTAAGCTTAATTTTCAAACTTGCACCATATTCAGCTCAAAGATGTTGCAAGTAAAATTAAACAGTCTTGCAGATTTACATTCATCAGTATTGTTTCCATGCTACAATAATGCTTCTATAGTAGAATTGCCAGATTTTTTCTGGACCTTGCTCCAAGTCTATGATGAAGTTTAAACAACAGGTGGTAGGCAGACAGATGAATATCAGTGATTGGATTCTGTACTAAAATAGATGCTGTGTAAAGCATAATCACCTCGCGTACATCTTTATACAAAATTTTCATTGTTTTAAAATTTAGACCCCAATCGGGATAAACCACCCTATGAATGCTGAAGAAGGCTTGTTACTTTAATTTTCTAAGAACTGAAAATATTTAAATTTGATTTAACATGATTCTTATTAATGTGTTGGTTGTATAATTCAAATTTGCAATACTTTTACTGACCTTCTGATTGCTAATCTAATGGCAATATTTCTAAAAGGTTGAAAACTTTTAAACTGCTCGCTGGTAGTTTTTAAAATTTGCCAGCACACAAAACAATATGAAGGTATATGTAACTTGAACAATTGTTTTCTGTAAACCAACAAAAAACCACACTAATAGCATCTGGCCAGGTTATGAACACATAACTTAAAATAGAATAAATATAACATAGTAGTTGTAAGAAATGTTCTTAGATTGAGGAGTGTAAGATATTTTCTTGATAATTTATTAAAATTAATTGTGGTCACTTCTTAAACCAAATAAGTAATAATCATTACTTATTCTGCTCATCTCTCATAATTACAGTGAAACTTAATTGCACAATTCTTATCATTATTGAAATTCACTCCATTAGCAACAAATCAGCAACTTATCTGTTAAAGATCCTGTTTCTGATCATCTATGAGGGACACTCAATAATTAAACAGACATTTTTGGTGAAGGAAATGCTTAATGTACGTAAGCATAACCTCTAGTCTTAGTTACGATGGCATGTCCGCTCGAATAAATTACTTTTGAAAAACAGCATTCTGTGATCCGATTTTTACTTTTGAAAGTATACAACTATCATAAATATACTTTTGGATGAACAACTAATACAGCATTAATTGCATGAACCATGTGAGATTTTACACGTTGGTGAAAAAGTTTAAAAGTGGCCACAAAAGTGTGACCGACGACCACTGCTCCAGATATCCGGTAACAGTGTCGACCTCAGCGTTAGGTTCTCGTATTGATTCACTTATCCAAGAAGACTGATGACTTACAGCTGAACGAATTGCTGAAAAATGTTAATTAAGTGTTGGCACAACTCATTCCATCAATTAAAACAAACTGAACTATCACAAGACTAGTAGAAGGTGGGTTTCCAGAGAGCTTACTAATGTTCATCTCAAAGCTGAGAGATTTCGCATTTGCACCAAACTCAAAAATTGTTTCAATAACAAAGGTGATGCATTTTTGGACACAATTTTAACCTACGATGAAACCTGGATATACATCACTTTGAGCCAGAATCCAAGCGTCAAAGCATGCAGTGGAAACACCCTGATCGCCTATCCATAAAAAATTCAAAACGCAATCATTGGCTGGTAAGGTCATGTTAACCATCTTTTAGAGTGCCTATGGTCCAATTTTCTGTGATTATCAAGAGGACCAACTCAATATTAACAACCTATACTACTCAGCCATGATAGAGACAAAGTCAAGCCCACGTTGAAGAGCAAATCTCCAGGATGGCAGAAGAAAGGTGTGCTTCTTCAAGACAACGCTCGACCTCATACAACATACTGATTCTGGAAACTATTAGCAAAGTTGGTTGGAAACTCCTACCTCATCATCCTTACAGTCCTGACCTTGCCCCTTCAGATTTTTATCCGTTTGGTCTGATGAAAGAAACTTTGTGTGGCATCCTGTTCAACGAAAATGAGGTAAAGAAAAAAGTTCAAAACCGTCTTCGAGATAAAGGTAAAGAATTGTTCACTGAGAGGATAAGAAGAATCGTAAAAAGATGGGACATGTGTAGAGAAGTTGGTGGGGATTACTTGGAAAAGTAGACAAAAAGTTGTACTTACCAGTATTTAATAAACCATTTTTACTGTACAGCTATTTGTCTGTTTAATTATTGAATGACTCATGTATTATGGTAGATTTGTGTGACTTATAATATTAAAGCATTATTTCTTTTGTTGTATTTTATGTTAGGGTTACATATTGACACATTAACCTCAATATATCAGCATATAAAGTAAAAATCATGTGCACCAGTCAGTATACTTTAAAACACTAAAATTGCTATTGTATGCTGAGAAACAGAGCCCCTGTGTTGTTTTGAAGTCATCCCACATAAAAAAAATTGAATGCCCAACTATTATTGTTTATTCACAAGAATTACATTGGACTGTTTCATTTTAAAATTAGTTGTAATTTTATATTGGAATTATGTCTTTTTTCACCAAAAGGTTGCATTTATATCTAACACTGTGTCAGCACAAATGTCATAATATTGGGGAGAGGCTGTTTAATATTTATTGTAACACTTGTGAATTTTTATTGAAAAAAAATGTCATATTACCTTGTTAATTTTTCTCTTTATAAAATATTGGATAAAAAAATAACAGGAACTGAATAATAAATAAAAGTATTTATTAAATAAAAAACTACTGTACTTTTGTCTTTCTATACTACTCGTATAATACAAAAACAGAATTTGTGTGAGAGTTTGAAATGTTAACAATATTACAGCAACTGGTTCTCTGTATATTCATGTTTAAATGCTTATTTCTCAGGCCATACAGCTTTTTTATAATTTATGAATTAATAAATCAGATTATGTTACATAGTAAACAAGAATATATATATATACTTATTATGTTAAATAGAGTAAACAAGAAGTTATGATACATATATGAAGCACATTTCTTTGTATGTACTGACAGATAAATAATATTGATTTTTGTTTTAAACATCAATTAACAGTCATATGATATGGATCATCTCTGTACAATATTTCTTTTTTATAAAATAAGTAAATAATGTATTACCCTCTACTAATTTCAAAAAGATATCACAGTGGCTTTTTGATTTCCCATTGTTTTTTTTCTTACAAATTAAGAAATTGTTGTAATTGCTGTTGTTATATGATTAGGAATGCAGCTCCTGTGTTTGTTTTCAAAGTCATCCCATACCAAAAAAAAATTAACACTCTACAACCTACAAAAGTAGAATGTCTCAGAATGCTAACTAAAATTGTCCCTCCATATTTGAGAACAGTGGACTTTATTATACAACTTGGTCAGAGTAACCATCATGATCAATTCACTGAAAATCTTTTTTATGGAATAACTACTCTCTTGTAGGGCTTCTGGCTCAGAAATTATAACACTTCGCCTTTACCACACATCACACCTGGAGCAAGTAACAACTCTTCACTAAACAGTTCCTGCAAAGTAATTCTACAGTGACGATCCTGGCTTCTCACTTCCATGAAGAGCAGGGACTCTGAATAAACTAACTGGTATCCAGTCAGAAAGGTGAGCTATGATCCTCCATAGGTGGAATGGTCTCTTTCTTCAATTAAACATATTTTAACAATGACTTGTAAGAAAAATTATGAATAAAACCAATTACGTAGTAAATGAAATGAACTTATTTTTCATATATATGTAAATAAAATATATTCTCTAAAATTTATGTAAATAAAATATAAAACTCCATAATGGTTTTTATTTTATCTGTATTTAATTCACACAATATGAGTTCTATTGTAATATTTTAGGTTCAACAAAAGAAAAAACATACAATTTTATCAATAAAGATAATCTGAAATAAGTTTACAGATTGTTGAACATAAACAAGATCATCTGCTTGTTTCTCTTGCATTCTACTATTTTGTTGTATTTCTTTTCTATTTCAGTAAAACGTTGTGTGCATTAGAGACAAATGGGGGTTATCTTTCCTATTATAGAAACATTTGAGCATTAAGATTTTGTTGTTACTTGCTAGTATATATTTCTTAGAAAAATCAATAAAACATAACAATGGAGAAACTGAAAAAGTCACTGAAGAATTAGGAATTTGACAAAGTCAATGTTTGAAACTAGAAAAAATATTAAAAAAGATAAGTTTTATTCTATAAAATTTCATCTTCTGAGTAAACAAGAAAAACAATGAAAATAAGGATTCATGAAAAAGTCAATGAAGCCTTACTTACATGATTTGTACAGAAAAGGAAAACTTTATCCTAATTTCCTGTCCATTGCTGCTAGAAATGTAAAAAAATTTCATTTAGTACTGAAAGATAATAGTGAGAGGGAATTTAGTGCAAGTTCTGGGTATATAAACCCCTGGAAAAACAGATTTAAATGCAATTAGCAATTTGTGGAAAGAAATTCTCAGCTGCAGATGTTCAAAGATCATTTTTATAAACTTAATTAGAAAAGGCATACCTGGTAACCAAGTTAGAGTTGCTTTGGTAGAGATCTGAATTATAGGAAGCTTCTTGGAAAAATACTCATATCTAAACATATCTTATTAATGTGACCCAACAAGTAACGACACATTACAAAGCTTGCTTATAGAAATCCACCTGGACTGTAGAAGTATAAGTTAGCAGTGATAAGAAAAATTAGAATGCCTCATGCATTCCAAAGCAGATATTTTGAACTTTGTAGTCAGTTTATCATCCCTATCAGATTAATATCGGAATTAGTGGACACATTATTAAATCGTGGTTTCAAACCACAAACAAACAGAAAAATATGAATATCATGTAAAAAAATAAAAATGAGAAAGTTTTACATTATAATTTTTTTTTAAATAATCATATTTTTAAAGTATAATTTTAATCAAAAGTTCTGATGAAATATTTAAAACAAACAACAAATTAATGCTTTAACGTTTCAACACAACAAAGATTTATGAGTTTAATTACAAAGTAAATGTGCTATTATGATTTTTCAAACTTTATTTCTATACTCAGTTTTTTATCTTATTATTTCACTATACTAAGTTAACACAATTTTTACAATTACATTAACTTTCTAATTCTACAGTTCAAAAAATTATTTAAAAATAAACCTTAAAAGTTTTACAATATTTACTTTGTATTAGTCATCCACAACTACATATACATATATGAAAGTATATATATATATATATATATATATATATATACATATACATTATAAGAACAATTTAGTTAATAACAGTATTTTAAGGTAATATTTAATTTATTTATTCCTATTAACAATAAAGTTATTTAAATTATGATTAAGTGAAGTAAAACTATTATAAACATATAACAAATGTAAAAATAAACAGATATATCAACGAAATCTAAGTTTTATGGCTGTCATTACTATTAATTATGATAAGAGAGAACACAAAAAACAAGCAGTTTCCTTTAACTTCTAGTTTTAAACTAATATCTAATCATTACTTTACAATCTAGAGATTTATTTTATTTTGTTATTTTAAAGATGTAAAGACTCTACAAAGTTCATCTTATTTAACAATAAGAAAACTTCTAAGAAGTAAAATTGAGCACAAATAGTTAAATCATAGTGCCCACAAAAACATTTTAACCAAATTGTTTTTTTTTAATAGATTTATAAAATTCTTTCAATAAATATAAAATGTATTATTTTTAAACAGAACAAACTAATGTTAAACATCCCATTAAAAAAAATGTATTTTTCATTACAACATTAAAATAAGTTAAATATACTAAGAAATTTAAGTTCCTTACAATATGACTGGTCACACAAAGACTAAAATTATAAGTTACAAAGCGATACTTTTCTTTCTAATGTAGCTCTACTTCTAGGAATACCAGACATTATAGAATAATTGAAGCATACACAACTTAAAATTATTTATTCCATATTAATGGAGAATAAAAAAAAAAACTACAAAATATAAAGACTAGAAAAACTCCGACTAAAGACCAAGAGCAAACTGTTTTACAGCCAGCAAGCTAAAAAATCATACAAACTCACAAGACTTAATTTTTCACTAAAACAAATCACTAATAGTTCAACATATCTACATACAATATTAAATATTGTTCATAGATGCTTAATATTAAAACCCCTGAATGCAGTGTTGTACATATAACTTAAATTGAATTGTCCTTGTAATAAAAACATTTTAAAATTTTTTAACTGCTTATTGAATGGTAAACACACATTTTAAACAAAATGAAGTCGTAGTAACATTTCTATTCAGGTAAGTGGCATTAGTCTTCATAAAATAGATTGAATATTACTATAGTTGACTGTTGTAATCACAAATTTCCCCATTTACAACTTTCACATTACTTTCATTTATTCCTTAACTCTAATAATTTGTTTTTCTGTGTTAGTATTACATAAAACATTACTTTTCTTTCTTCAGAAACTGACTCGTGCACACGTCTATCATCATGTATGCAGTTAGAAATACAACTTGCTGTTTTTTCATTTATTAGATTTTTATTAAACAGAAATTATCAAGTGTTTAAACTTTTATTCATAAATGAACAGTAAGTATAAAACTGGAAATTTATTTTACATTTTTAAAATTTTTTCTTTTACTTTGTTTATTCTACTTTTTTAAGAACAGTGGAAAAAAAAACAAATATATGTAATTCTTAATGAATTATATCTTAGTATTTCTGCAGAGAGTAAAATAAATGATTCTGATAATGATTTGGAACAATAGTAACACAGTGAAAAAATGTAACTACTTATTAGAACAAACTGTCCAATTCAAGTAGTTAACTTGTTAAAATTCTAGCTGTTCATTCATAAATGCGTGTAATATTTTCTGTTACTGTTTACTTCTAATGTTTTTAAATCATTCTTTACATTTATATGTGCAATCAGGTAATCAGCAATGTTTGAAAAATTCTTTCACTCTCCAAATGTTCTAACAATCTTTTTTTTAAAAGATAAATATTTTGTTTAAAGTACCTTTATTGTTCAACAAAATATATTTTTACAAACAATGTAATTAATACTATAGACCTCAATAAATTAATCTTGCAATGAAGTTTTACTATGATTTATATAAAATATTTAAATTTCATAAAACAGATTATTTTAATAATAATTTCATTCATTTGGTTGTGTAACTTCAAGGTATATCCCTGAAGTAATATATCTCTGAGTAATCTATTTTTTAAGTAATATATCATCTAGGTTTATGCTCCTTGTTCCTTTCAAATGGAGTCCTTTTTTATTTTTTTTAATACATATTCTTAATTTAAATTCTTTACAAAAAAACTATTATATCTATGTTGGTTTCATTATATTCTTGTGTATCATACTATAATATGTGTTTATTATTTTTTCCCCTGTTTAGCCTTTGGAAATTATGGTTCAGATATTACTTTCCAGGATGATATGTATGAGTGTAAATGAAGTCTCAGTTCGACCATGCCTGTGATGTGTGGTTAACTGAAACCCAACCTCCAAAGAACACAGATATCCACAATCTAGTATTCAAATTTGTATAAAGTAACTACCTTTACTAGGACTTGAAAGCTAGAACTATCAACTTCCAAATCAGCTGATTTGGAAAGACGTGTTCACCACTAGACCAAACTGGTGGGTTTATGTGTATTTATTTATTTTGTATAAAAAAAGACGATTTCAGTTTTTTTGGATGGTGATATAATGATGAGTTAGTTTTTTAAACTTTAGTAAACTATTTAATTTTCATTAATATTTATAAAGAGGTATCCAAGAATAACTAAAGATATAAAAAAAAAAAAGAATAGTTTTAATAAGTTTTAACGACACAGTAAGTGACTGGATATATTTACCCTGTTTTCTTCTCTGAACATTTTTCCTAAAGATGAATGTTGTCATGGTGTGCTGTAACTCCTCTTTCACTTCATTCATGTTACAAAAATACATTCCTTCAAAATTTTTTTAATGAATATGTGAGAATAAAAAAAATTTGGTTTCATCATCATAATTGTACATCAATTCTCATTCCCTATCACAATTTTTAAAAGAAACTCTGGTTCATTTTGAAGTTGAAACTTTAGATAACAACACACATTAACAAAATGATTTTTTTAACTTCTGTAGCAATTAAGACAAAAATTTCACAACAATGCACCTCATGTTCAAATCTTTTGTTAAAAATTCACTGGCATGAACACCAAGATACATAAGTCAATTCAGAAATCTCTTTACTTACTCAATAATACTCTTCATACAATGAATGCACTGCATACTTTTTCTAGTGTCTTATCATTTCTTAGTTGCGGAAAGTCAGCCAGGTCATGAGTTGGTCTTAAGTGATATTTCTGCCCATTTGAAACACGAAATCTACTCAAAAGGTTTATGTCTTAGTTAAAGCTTCGTTCTTAAAACCAAATCAAAGCATCACCACAATTTCCATACCAATTCCAATAACAAAGAAAATTTCACACAGTCCCTGTTCTTTATGATCAGCTTATAACAAAAACTACAAAACATGTTTTCAACTCTTATGAACCACACACAGCAATGTCATTAGACTGGAACAAAACAATATAGGCTTCCCACAGCCAGCAGAAGAATCATAACTATACTTGGATTGTCATCAGATACAAATTTAGTTTTTATGTACCACCTTGTACTTTTATGAACAAAAGATTATTGATCTATTATTACCAGTTTCTGCAGTAAATTTTAACGTATTTTAATATGAATTTAAATTGTTTAAAATGATTAAATGTTTATCTTTATGTTAGGACTAAATATTTTTAAATATCATCACATGTTGTCAATAAAAGGGTGTTATATGAATAGATTACACCAAATATTACATTTTTCTCAAACTGGTGTATAAACATTTTTCAGCCATAACAACCCATTTTATATAAAGATTTTTATTCTACATATTAAACGTATCATTAAATACCAAATAATTCTGTTTGAATCACAAATTACTGTAACTAAATTATTTTTTAAAAAAATAGCTGTGTTATTATATTTATGGCATCTTTAACGAGTATGTTAAATCTTCACCAATAATAATCATATTACTTATTTTACAAGAACAACTTAGAGGCCTCCTATTGTTATAAATATTTCAACTATTCAGTTTATCAAACAATTAATTCAAAGTGCTTTTTAATGTAATAAATATATAAAGCTGGTGTAAAAAAAACATAAATAAATATCTCTGATTTCTTTATCATATAAACTAAAAAAACCTAAAATTCATATACTGTATATTAGATTTGCACAGCTCTAGAATAAAATATCAGCTAATATAAAACACAATGTATTAAAAAAACTTTAAATAAATAATAAAATTAATTTATAGTAAAATTCTCATATTTTGTTTTAATTGTTGTTTCTAAACAATTATTGTTATTCCACAAACATTTAGTGCAAAAAGTGAAATCCTGTAAGTTCAATCTTGTCCATATATGCATAAATGGGCAAGTGAAGTGAGTCCTTACTAATTCCCACTGGCCAACATTATGTGGAATGTTTTTCTCAAAAACTACACAGAACTGAAAGCTAAAATCAAATGTAGAACTACAGAAACATAATTCTGTGTAATTGGTAATGAATTTTCTACTGTTGGGAACTGTGATAGGATGGACTTCGATTGGATAACTGACCCACATCTGTCTCATAATAGTTATGTAATTAATATTTTAGAGTATGTGCAACACCATTGATTTAAACATAATATGATGATAAAGTGTGTACCAACATTTAAATACACCACTGTGTATCAAAAAAATAAATAATACTTTGTTCTATTTTAATGCAAAATCTACCTATGTATCTTAAAAACATTTTACCTGTAAAAATAATAAATTTTTTAAATTATTTTCAATACACACGAAACAATCTTTTCAATCTATTCACGTTTTAAATATGTATTTTACAAAACAAAGGTTATGTCAAGGGTATCACTCTGCAAAAATAAATAAATAAAACTAATAAACAAACAAAACAAAATTCTGTAACTGATGCAGTCAAACCAGTCTACATAATTTTGAAAGGGATATTTTAGATAAAAGTTCACCACATCTTTTTCCAATTTTAATATCAGCAATATTATCACCTCTTGTAGGACCAATATTAACAATTGCTAATGGTTTTCTTAGTTCTTTGGATTTTAATGCTATCCGAAGACCAGAATATGTTGATAGTGAAGAACCTAATATTAAGAGAGAATCACAGAAATTAATTTCTTTATCTACAGCTCTAGTTGTTTCTTTGGGAACATTTTCTCCAAAGAATACTATATCTGGTTTTAAGATACCATGACATGATGGACATGTTGGCATTGTAAACTCTTTCACATCATCCTGAAAAAGAAAAACTATTATTTAAAAAAAATTATTTTGTCATAAAAAAATAATAATAAACCTTAATACCCAAATGCAAATTAATTTATGCTTCACACATAATATATTGGTTACTAAAAATATAATTAATATTACACCTACAATTTTATATAGTGTTTCATTTTAATTGCCCCATGCAATTTTCTTGTAAACTACACACAATACAAAAAAATGACCTAAACAAAGATTACTCTGACTGGAGGGGGACATCTTATGGTTAGCTTGAATTTATTTCAAGGTTAACATGATTTTTTCAAATGGAATGACTTATTTCTGACCCCACCAATGAAAAGGGCAGAAAATCTTACATTGGAATATGTAGTCACAGATATGACCTTGGATAGTTTTTGAAGATCATATGGCAAACCATTAGAGATAGAAATATACAATAGTGTAAAGTCATTTTTATGCTCTTTTCCATAGTTTGTGAGATAAATGGCGTGAAATATAAATATTCCAGGATTATTGTATGACCTTCAAAAATGTGTAATAACTCGTATAACACTATCTCTGTTGGTTATCCGCAGGACCTTCAAAAAAAGGTCCGAGATCATATGTATGACTGACTACATATTTCTATGTACAATTTTCTGCTGTTTATTGATGGGGTCAAAAATAGGTCATTCTGATTGAAAGCATTGTCAACTTGAAATAAGGTCAAGGTCACCATGAGGTGTCCTCCTCTAATTTGAGTAACTTTTATTTAGGTTTTTTTTTGTATTGTGCATAGTTTATGAGAAATTCGCCTGGGGCGATTAAAATTCAACATCCTGAAAAAAAATCCAAGGTCATATTGTGACCATATATTTCAACTTAATTTTTTTGGTTTTTCATTGGTGGGTCAAAAATAGGTCATTCCACTTAAAAGAATCATGTTAACCTTGAAATAACGGTCAAGGTCAAGTTCATGGTCAAGTTCATGGTCACCATGAGGTGTTCACCTCTGATCTGAATAACTTTTGTAGAGGTCATTTTTTTTTACTGTGCGTAGTTTACAAGAAAATTGGCTGGGGCAATTAAAATTAAAATGTTATATAGGTATATATTTACAGATCACTGACCGCTAGTCATTAGTTACTAAAAGACGCCAACAGAATGCAGTTAACTATATATATATATATATAAATATCTTAATTTAAGTGATCTGTAGGAAACAGTCGACTGAACATGGCTTTGGCATTTTATCCTGCTTAACAACATTCAATTTCTAAGACATAACTCCTGAAACATTCCAAGTGCTATGGAACCTCCAAATTACAAAGGAATATAGTTTACTATTTCACACAAAATTTTACAAATTTTTTATTTATTTATTATATTCTGTTGTTCATATTTAAAAAAATTAATACTACTTTAGGGGGCTAGATAAACCAGCAATAATAATTACTTTCTCATAAAAAAAAAACACAATTTACATCATAAATAGAAGATTCTTTCTTTATTTAGGAGATTTTTGGACATTCAGGTTTAAAGCTAGATATCAACAACCACTTGGCTTTAAAGAAAACCAACCCACAAATAAATCACACAAAGGATTTATTAATTTTAAAGGTCCAGCTCTCTATATCTTTAGCATGGAACTAGAATATGATCTACACCTAAGGAATCTGAAGAAGAAAAAAAGAAACCAAATTAATGATAAGGAGAATGTTTGGATGGTGAAATGGTTGGCACAAAGAAACAACCCATAGACAAAAGGAAATTTCAATCAGATTATAAATATAAAAAACTAAAATCACAAAATAAAAAATCAATAAATTGTAAAAAATAGTTATGGCTCATATTAATACATAAAAATAATAATAATGTGGGCATAACTGCAATATAGTGACAACACCCTCTAGGGTTTTGGTATATATTGAATAGCTTATGAAGAGGGATGTGTATATCTAAAATATTAGGTTCACAAATGTGAATTTCAAGAGTTAGGCAGCACTAAAGTTTGAAAATTATTATTGTCAGTGAATGTAATATGAAAAGCTGTATAAGTTTTAATTCCTTAAATGTGAGGCAACCTGGAGTAGTGGTTTGTGTATATGATTCTGACAGTATGTTGTGAGTTCGAATCTCAAAAGAGACAAACAATTTTTTTAAAATTAAAATATAGAATAATTAGCGTAAGATTAGCATAAGGCCTCACATAAGATTATATATACATATATATATATATATTAGATGAGAAAAGTTCTATTAAAGATGATTAATATGAATATATATAGCATAAAATTGTCAGACAAAAAAGCTTAAGATGCCTTCAAAAAATATTAATGAGATTACAACAGTATATCCAGTAATAGAATATGAATTCTGTAATTTTGGTGATAATAATGAAACACTAAAACTGATGTAAATTCTGAATTTAAATAAATGCTCAATCTTTAACCTTGGTTTGATTTAATTAAGTTATTTTTTAAAAATAATTTACAGATGTAATTCAATTTTCAATTCAATATTTGCATTAAAACTGAAATTATAATTAATTTAATTTAAATTCCCGTAGATCTAATGTTAATTTTATATATTCAAACCCCCAGCCCTCTAGATCCAGACATTCTTGACACTCAATATTTTATATCTATACACCTCTCCCCCTAAGCTATCCAAAAATATATGTCTCATCCCTAGAAGGTGTTATCACCTAGCCATAATTTAAAATGGTAGCGACATAAATGTATATGAAGATAGTATTACTATCTGAAGATAGTAAATTATCAAAAATTTATAAAACCATTACAAAGTAAAATACAAATTTATTTTTTTGTGTATTCATTTAAAATAAGACTGCAAACAGCGAGTATAACAGTATATTTAAAAACTAAATAGAATACTTTTTTCAAAAGGAAATTTTCTAGTTTAATTTTAATTAAAATAACACAATTTAATAGAATCTTTTAATAAATCTTCACCATCTACTTACTTAATAATCATACATTTAACTAATCTGAGATTTCAAGAAACAAAAAAAATTGATATATAATTATTTTTTTCACAAAAATCACAGTTGTTACATACTTGTCATTTCTCTGATTAAAAAAAAATAATAATAACTGACAATAAAGAATATATAAAATACAATAGCAGGTTTGTGCTACTTCTCAAAGTATTTTTATACATCTTTAATTAGATATAAGTAGTATCTTGAAGAAAATAAGTTATGAATGCAACCAGTAACAATGGAAAAAATGCTATAAAAATTTAATTCTAGAAAACTATTCACCAAACTTCTAATTGATACAATGTACACAATTTAAACATGTATTCAATCATACTTACATCAGACAGCTCAACATCACCATCTGGTCTAATATATTGTGATGTTTCAATCATGTTTGGATTAAGAAACTTCAGCATATCTTGAATGTAATGTCTACTAAACATCATATCACAGCCTAAACACACAACTCTAAATCCAGTTCCATGAAGTTCTATAACACGTTTACTTCCAGCTTCAAAATGAAGATTATCAACATTCTGCGTTATAATGGATGAAACTTTATGATATTCAAGCTCTAAATCTCTAAGAAACAGATGTACTCCATTAGGTTGAAATGATGAAAATCTAGACCAGCCAACATAATTTCTAGCCCAGTATCTTCTCCTAGCTTCATAACTTTTAATAAATATTTGATACTGAAGGGGTCTGCTATTACTACGGGCATATAATCCAACACCATCAGATCTATAATCAGGTATGCCACTTTCTGTTGAAATACCTGCACCAGTTAAAATAAGTAACCTTTTACATCTCAATAAGAAGTCACTGAAATGTTTAAGATCGGCCTCACAAACAGGGTTATGTTTCGGAACGAATATCAACGAATTGTTGATTAATTTTTGACTTAAACTCATAATAAAATTTTATCTTACAATAAAACACAATTACGAGGAGCTAGATAATTATGTAATCAGACACAAGAAAATACAGTTTAAATAGCCTCACTAGCAACTTGTTCTTAACCTAGAACTAGTCGAAAGCTGACTGTCAGTTTCGATATACCGTAGAAAACGATCAATAACCCGATATATCGAAGACTCGCGAAGAAATCTGTTTTAATTTTTAAAATAACTTTTTTTTAATTCTAACAAACGTACACGTACATTGAAATAATCCCGTGTATAATAAATCCATATAAAAAATGATGTTTGAATAAATTATAATTGAATATACCTTTAAATTAAACAATAACTGAAAACCCGACCTGTAAAAATGTCTGTATTATAATTACCCTATGATCTGGAACAAAATGCATTAATCAACAAAACAACACTGAAAATGTTTAACAGAATAACTGACATTTTTTCACATGTTTGGTTGGATCACGTTATTAAAA
Source organism: Lycorma delicatula (assembly GCF_047948215.1). Lineage (NCBI taxonomy): Eukaryota > Metazoa > Arthropoda > Insecta > Hemiptera > Fulgoridae > Lycorma > Lycorma delicatula. The sequence continues at coordinate 134,118,929 of NC_134457.1, read as the reverse complement.
AAAAAAATATTGTAATTCAAAATAACTTATTTTGACAAGCAGCTAAGGCTGGCTTACAGATCTCCTTTGAGAAAACACAATACATTACAAACATCAAGAACGCACCACAACATCTTAAAATAAACAGAAATAAAATAGCCAGAACTGACAGTTTTAAATACCTAGGAAAATGGATAACACAAAACAATAGTGATAAAATAGCTCTAGAAAACAAGATTACTCAAAATAGAAAAAGCATACAATATCATGAAGAAAACCTACAAGAAGTCCCTTTCCTGGAACACCAAACTAAGATACTACCAAACGGTAGTTAGACCAGAAGTACTATATGCGGCAGACACGCTGAAACTACATAAAGTACAGGACATAGAGAGAATAGAGAGAAGAATCTTACAGAAAATATTAGGCCCAAAAAATAACACAGGACTAGATTATAAACAAAGATCAAACCAAGAGCTATATTCCAAAATAGAAAAAATAACAGATGTAATCAGGAAAAGAAGACTGCAATTCTATGGACACATATACAGAATGGAAAACACCAGACTAACAAAACAGATCTTCACTCTACTAAACACTCATAAGAACAAGATAACCTGGCTTAAAGAAATAGACAATGATCTAGTAAACAATTCAATCGACTCAGACATTTTAAAAGACAGAGCAACATTCAGAAAAACAATATGGGAGTTTCAGGAGAGGAAAACTCACTTGTAGAAGAGGGAGAAAATGGACTCAAGAAGACAAAGAACACCACTCTAGAAAAATGAAAGAAGTATTGGCTAAAAAGTTGATTAAGCGTGCCCTCTAAATGGGCTATTCGAAAAGAAGAAAAAAAACTTATTTTGTTAGCTTTTTTTACTACTACTACTGCTTTATAAAGATTTGCAAGCCTATATAAAATCAGTTATGTATGTCCAGATATCAAATTTTTAATATGTTTCTGTGTATTAATACAAAATTCATCCACTTTTTTTTATTAATTTTGTATTTTGAGTTGTTCTGATCAATGGTGGTATCCTGCAATTCCCTGATCTTTCCAAGCAATTGTACAGTTCCCATCACTATCCATTTAGTTGCATATAATCTCTGAAATGATCTTGATCAGCATTTCTCAACTTGGGGATTAAGATCTCCCCCTCTCACCGTCATTGGGGTCACAAGTGATATGAAAGGAGTTGTGAAATTAGCTTAAAATTCTACTCATAAACAATAATGAAATCATTTTATGAGAAAAAAAAAATTATTATAAACATTTTACGTAAGTTTAAACATTTTAGGTACATATATAAATTTAAACATTTTATACTTACATTATCTTTACACATGTAAAAAAATTAATTAATGAGATTATTTTGTTTGTTTTTCATTTAAATATTTCTCCTACATGGATATATTAATTTTCTATAAAAACATTGAGAATGGTGTTTGTTTATCCTGAAAAAATATTAATTCATTTGCAATCCCAATAGCCAGAGTAACACTTTCCCCTTCAATAATCATTTGACTTCTGTATGGAAGAGGTTTTTTCTTTTTGCCCATTTTATTATATAATTTAGCAAACAGCCTATTCTATCATGGTCAACTTAAAATAAATAACCATTTTTACAACTGTACAAAGAATTAGTGTGAGGTTTTGTGGAAAGATCATGTCTGTGAAGGAACTAGTGTGTCCATTTTGCTCTTGGTAAAAACATCTTTTAATTTTTTCAGAAATCTACTGTTCTTTCCTGTTATGGCCTTTGCACCATCACTACATACTACAATACATTTTGTCCAGTCTATGTTATAGTTTTTAGTAGCTTAACAGAAAACATCAAAAACACATTATTCTGTTGCATGCAAAATATTTTGTTGATTTGCAAAACATATTTTCTTTATTGATCTGCCTCTATCAGATTCATATTTCACAAAACAATAAGAACTGAGAAATTTTTGCCACATCTGTTGATTCATCAATCTTCATCATAAAGTATCAATCTTCAAAAGTATGTTTTATAATGCAGTTAAAATTGTATCCATTAAGTTAGCCAGGTATAAGGAACCAACCTCAATACCAGTTTGGACAAATTTCCTTCGTTGCGCTGTACAAAACACGCACGCGCATAACTCAGGCAGTCTTTCTATTGTTTGCTGACCTGCAAACAGCAGATGTTAGCAATATCGAATCATATTTACAACCAATCCAGTTCATTCAACTTTATGCATAGGCTATACTTTAACAATATTATTGTATATGAAATTGATCTTTTGGTTATTATTTTATAAAAATTTGTTTCATTTAAATTTAATATTATTTTGTGTATGATTCGAATAAAAATGGATTTCAAGGATTTTATTAAAAAACGAGGCATTATGAAGAATAGTAGCCAAATTAAAAACATTCATTGAAACTTTGATCTTAATTCAGGCGATTACAATCTATTTACCATTAAGTTTGATAAACTATTCGAATACGAAAAACTATTTTTCGATGTTCAATTTGAAATCGAATTGCACCAAGATGCGACTGATAAGGACCTTGAAGTCAGACACACATAATAACCTTTTTGATAAACTTAAGTTAAAACATAAAAAATTCAAAAATCAATTCAAAATTTCAGAGGTAACTGATGCAACTAAAGTGATTAACAAACCTAATCCAATTACTTTAAAACCTATACAAATTGAGGCCTTTCGCAGTGATGTGAAGGCTTAGCATAAATTCTTTGATCTTTTTAGTTTAGTTCATAACCGAGAAGAATTTTCTAATGTTGAAAAATTTTATTACCTTACAAATTTCTTAAGAGGAAATGCTTTTGACTTAATAAAAAAATTATAACGTCTGAAAATTATGAAACTCAATAGAATTACTTAAAGCTCGTTATGATAACAAAAGGCTAATAGCAGCTAGACATGCTTTAGAAATTATTAATTTAAAACCATTAAAAAAGGAAAATTCTGAAAATTTATCTAAGTTCACTGACCAAGTTAATTCAAACATTATGCATTGAAAAAACTAAATATTGACTATTTTGAATTTATTATAATACAGTTAATTACACAAAACTTAAATTTAAATACTTTAAGAAACTGGGAATAATCATAGAAGGTGATGAATTCCCTAAGTTAGAGCAACTTATGTCTTTCTTAGAATCTAAAGGAAAAATTACTTGAATCCACAGACACGATTAAATGTAATGAAAGGCACAGCCGTCTAATGTAGGATTTAGAGGCAAAAATTATGATTATTCAAAACCTAGTTCTAGTAAAAATGTATTTCATGTAAATAATTCTGATAATTTTATGTGTACATTATGTAAAATTAGCAACCATCCATTGCATCAATGTGATAAATTTTTAAGTTATAATGTTAATGAAAGAAAAAACTTTGTTTCAAGAAAAATTATGTCTTAGTTATTTAACAAACAACATGTTGTCAAAGATTGCCCAAGCAATCATAAATTTAAAAAAAAAAAAAATGCTCACTGAAGCATTGTACACTAATTCATTTAGACAAAACGCTGCAAGATGCAGCAAATAAATCTAAGCCGAATCAAGCTCCTTCAGCTAATAGTTCATATTTTACTTTAAAATCAGAACCTAACAGGTCTGTTTTACTTGCAATAGCAATAATTAACGTTAAGAATAAAAAAGGTAATTTCATCCAAGCTAGCGTCTTACTTGATTCCGCTTCGATGATTTCATTTTGTACTGAAAGATTTGCCGCCAAACTTGGGTTTCAAACCAAACCTGTTCTCATATTGATCACAGGTAATCAGCATGTCGTTACTAAATCTAAGCTAAGTATTGATTTAAATATTAATTCTAGATATGAAGATTTTAATTTTAATTTGAAATGTCACGTAATGCCTTCCATTACAGATTTGTTACCCAATCATTTTGTAAACGTAACTGACTGGGAAATTCCTTCTCACCTTTTTCTCGCCGATCCTCATTTTAAAATTCCTGGGCAAACGACATTCCCTTAGGAGCTCAATATTATCTTTTTCTACTTAAGCCTGTTCAATTAACTCATAATTCCAATCATACCATACTTCAAGAAACTCGTCTTGGTTTCATAGTTTCTGGTCAAATCCCTACTAAACATAGTAAGCGGGAAAACAATTCAAATTCAGTATCACTTCTTGTTAGTAATGAAAAGCTTTCCTCTCAATTGGAATCATTTTGGAGATCTGAAGAGATAGAATATCGTTTTCCAGTCAAAGAGGAATTTTTCTGCAAAAAAAATTTGTTGAAAATACCTTTCATGATCAACAAGGCAGATTTGTTGTGTCTCTTCCTCGTAAGGAAAATTGTACTTTAGGGGATTCTTATGCAAATGCCAAATATCATTTCAATTTATTACAGCGTAGATTTAAGAAAAATCCTAAGCTCAAGGAAGACTACTTCCATTTCATGAAGGAATATGAAGAACTGGATCACATGCAACCTGTAGATTCATTTCAGTCCAAGGTTCCATCTGAAACCTTTTAATTGCCTCATCACGCAGTATTTCGTAAATCTTTCACCACTACCAAAACAAGAGTAGTATTTGATGGTAGTGTGAAAACTTCAAATGGCCAGTCACTCAATTCAATTCTTGCTACAGGTCCAGTAGTACAACAAGATTTATTTTCAATTATAATTCGTTTTAGAACTCACAGCTACGTGCTATCAGGAGGCATTTCTAAATGTACAGACAAATCCGCATTAATCCTAGACATTTTTCATTACAAAGAATTCTCTGGTATGATGATACTGACTCATCAATCATTCCGTATAACTTATAGACAGTAACTTATGGTTTAGCACCTTCAAGTTTTCTAGTAATAATATGTTTGATTGAAATTTTCAATCTAAATGAAGCCTCTTTTCCTCAAGCTTGCCAAGCAATTAAGCAAGATTTTTATGTCTATGATCTGCCACTGGTTGTGACAACATCGATCAGTTGAAACAATTATACAATGATGTTTCGTTATTGCTTAACAAATATGGACTTTCACTACATAAATGCCATTCCAACGTTCCAGATATATTTCACAATTCTGATTCTTTCATCAAATTAGATAAGGATGAAAATATCAAGACACTTGGATTATTTTGGAATCCTCTAGGTGATGATTTCATTTATCAATTCAAACCAAGGAATAAGAATACTTCTTACAGCAAGCGTTCCGTTTTGTCAATTATTTCTTCATTGTTTGAACCTTTAGGACTACTTGCTCCTATAATCGTTCAGTTTAAAGTACTCTTACATGTATTATGGTGCGCGAACCTACACTGGGATGAAGTTCTTCCTGCTCCGTTAGAAGAAAAATGGAATTTTCTGTACTCTCAACTCAAAAAACTTCAAGTAGTTTTAAGATTCCTAGATTAGTTAAAATTAGTTTTAGTAAGAGTGATCAATTACACTGATTTTTTAATGCAAGTAGCAATGCATATGGTGCATGTCTTTACATCAGATCTGTTGATAGTAACGAACACATTGAAACCCACTTATTGTATTCAAAATCTAGAGTTGCTCCAGTCAAGCAAATCTCTATTCCTAGGTTATAGCTGAATGCAGTTACACCATATGACCGGCACACTAAAAAGTAGTAAGTTCAATTATTATTTTTTTGGAAACTTCACTTTTAAAATCTTAAATAAATGCATCAAGCGCAAGCTTCATATTTTGAAACTAAACTGATGTTCTGCAATCCCTTATTCCTCTTTTATACTGTTGTGAGGACGACGTGTTCAAACATGTATCATATATATGTACAAACATGACACTCTCACAGCGAATATTATGCAAGCAGACCAAATTACAAGGACCACGTACATATCAATTTGGAAACTATAAATTGCTCATATTTGTGCACTTCATACATACATGTTCATACCTGTCACTATCAATACAGCTAAATAATTATAACAAAGTTAAATTTTAACCAAGGCCATGTTGAGTCCATATTCTGTTTAGCGTTGACCATGTCTTACGTGGCAAGTCAAAACCCGGCGGCCTTTGAGTAATACATGGATTTGGTTATTCTGCTTTGTGGTCCATTCTCGACGCCAGGCGTAAATTAGGTCAAATCCGTCCTATGTGGCATCAATTGCTGTTTTGATAGGTGGCTTTCTAGATCGAAGGCGACCACAATTGGCATCCCTAATGTCCTCATGTATTGGCAGGTTTCGATTGTCCATAATCTTCTTGTACTCTCTTACAAGAGCGTTCATACGGCGCAGCTTCGGGGGTGGTATGTGGCTCAATACCGGGAGCCATTCCACAGGAGTAGACCTGATAAGCCCGGCAATCATTCTCATAGTGTTATTAAGTTGAGCAACAATTCTACGAGCATAAGGACGGTTAAACCACACTGGCGCACAATATTCAGCAGCCAAGAAGACCAGGCTCAGAGCCGATGTGCGCAAAGTGGAAGCCGATGCTCCCCACGTCGTTCCACAGAGCTTATGTATGATGTGTTTCTCGCTTTCAATTTCCCTGCAGTTTTCATTAGGTGCTCCTTAAATGAAAGCGTTCTATCAAATGTCACACCTAGGTATTTTGGTGTATTATTGTGAAAGAGCCATGTATCCTAAATAGAATTTTAAGCTCCCTATTAGCAAACTTGTTACTCATATGGAAGCATGACACCTCTGTTTTACTAGCATTTGGTTGGAAGCGCCATCTCCGGAAGTACCTCCCCAGTTTCTCCAGGTCAGTCATCAGGACCTTCTCCGACTCTTCAAATGATCTACGTTTTATTGTTAGCACCCAGTCATCGGCATAGCCATGCTATTTAGATCTTGTCTCTGGCATATCTGCAACATAGAGGCTGAAAAGGGGAGGCACAAGTATCGACCCTTGCGGCAGGCAATTCTTGAGTTTCCTCGGTGAGCTTATATCGGATCCCATAATAACTTGGAACATTCTGTCATTCAACATGTTATTAAGGAGGGAGCTGTTAATTTGCATAGGATTACACGGAGGACCTTACAAATCATGCCTTCTCTCCAGACAGTGTCGTAAACGGCTGATAAATCAACGAACGCAGTAGAGGTTTTAAGATTTCTTTGGAACCCCGCTACAATGTACGTCGTAAGCTAGAGAACCTGGTCGGTGCAACTTCGTTTTGGCCTAAAGCCTGCTTGTTCAATTGGTATAACATCACATACCTCTGACAGATTCTGTTGTAGATAAGCCTTTCTAGTAATTTTTATGTCACTGATAGCAATGCTATAGGCCTTAGCTCTTAGGTAAGTTTGCTGGTTTCCCTGGTTTCAAAGTGGCTATTACCTTCGACCCCTTGACCTCTTTAGGCACGCTACCGGTCTGCTTTATGTCAGTGTAGAATCTGGCTAGCCAAAGTTTTGCGTATTTTCCGCAGTTTAATAAAAATTCCGGATTGATACCATCGAACCCTGGTGCTTTCCCTGGAGCAACATCTTTGAGCGCCGACTCAATCTCTTCAAGTGTAAAACGGTGAGCGTTCTCAGTCTCTCCCGCCTTCCTCCTCAAGTTCCTTAGTTCGCGTTTTATCTCAATTGTGTGTGCCCTGTCTCTTGGTGCTCTGGATGTTGCCATGGCGTTAGGGGTGACACCTGCTTTTGGTCTCTGAATAGGAGATTCGCTTCCTAATTTTCTTAGCAGAGTCCATGCATGACGAGTCGAGGTGAGAAGCCTGAACTTTCAGGCTGCCCACCGTTTCCGACCATTTCTATTGTCTTGCAGCATCGAGGCTACGGAGAAGCTCGTCTGCCACCTCTTGATCGCCCGTCTCGAGGAAGCTTCAGTAGAGAACTTCGGTATTTTGGGACCACCCTGGGATATATTCTCTGCGAAACCCTCTAGGGATGCACTTCTTAGCGGTACTTGTTACTGCTCCAATAAATCTGCTATAGTTTTTGCTGATTGGTGGTATCCAGCCTAGGCATTTATCCAAATACCTAGAAAAATTTTCCCAATTAGCCTTTTTCAAGTTTCATCTAGGGCAGGGTACAGAGGTCATGAGAGAAATTCAGCTACCTGCCTCTATAATAATTGGACGATGCTGGATGTGGGGAAAGTCGCAGAGAACTTTTCGGGTGACTAGCAGCGGCGGTAATGAGACTGTACGCATCATGGTATATGGCACCAAGTAATTCATATCCAGGTATTCTGCCTCTTCTTCGCAATTGTCCCTCAGTGTTACAATGCATTTCCTGGATTGCAACCAGATCAATATTGTCGTTCCTCAGTAGTTTTGATAAATACTGGCTCTTAGAATAACTTATGCTTTCCATATTTATGTGGCAAATTCAGACCGAAGGTCCAAGAGTTCCTGTTGGCAAGTCCTGAAAAGGACTGTTGGGTACATCTAGCGACATGGCCTGCAGTTCGTTACACTGTAGGCTTGTGTCTGCGTGGTTAGGAGAATCTATCTTCTTGGTTTGTCTGACTACCAGTATCTGCTAGCTCATTTAGCATTACCCAGGGTTCACCACATGGAGGCGAACTAGCTTTACACCCCCTGTATTATAGTAAAATTGAGAGATGACTTGAGAATCACAATGTACATATTTTTATATGTAGTGAGGTCTACAGTTACATTGCACCAAATCATAAACATTAATTGTCGTGTGATTGTGGAGACCCTAATCATTATTATAAAGATCTTCTTCTTATAAAGATTTTCTTCTTATTTCATAAAGCAGATTTGAATCTATAATTTACTCACCATTGATGTTTTATTAAAATTGCATTTATTGTTTTCATTATGGCTTGTCTAAAGCTTACTGAAAAACAAAATGAATCAATTGTCTTAGCAAAGATTATAATTAACTTAAAAATCGATGATAAATAATTTATTTAAATAAAAAAATTTTCCACTGATTTAGTTTAATTAAAATTAAGTTACCAGTAAGATACCAAGTCATGTAGACTGTTCATTAGTTTCCTCATGGATAACAGTGTCAAATAAATTGGGTATAGTTCACTATTTATATGATTTTATTAATGGAAAATATTAAGGTAATACACTAACAATAACACTGACATTTGATTGATGTAATAACACTGACAATTAATTACAAACTATCTAAAAATGCTCTTTCTATTATACATGTAAGATCATTGTTAGACACAACAGTCAAAAGAGTCGGTGACAGGATGAGAGGAAAACAATGCAATTTGTATATGCACAAATTAAATTTTGGATGGTAACTTAAATAAAAGTTTTGAACTCAGATGGAAAATTTTTCAGATTACATCTTCTAAGGAAATACTGAAGGATAAATGAATTTTTCTCGAAATCACATTCTTGATAAATTAAAAATGTGGAGAAAAACACATATTTTAAACATTATTAAGTAATTTTTTAGGTATGAGAGAAAAATATAACCATTAAATAGCTTCTATTTTAAACAGAAGTTTTTCAAAAATTTTAATTTTCATAATTTTCTCATAAATTGTGGCCAGGATCTAAAGTACTTTTATTTATAAAAATTTAAAGATTTACTTTTTCTGTAAAAATAATAATTTTTTATCTTGGAATGTCTAATTGGCTATGTTAATCCAGATTTGTCACCTTTAGATTATTTAAAGGCTCTTCAGATTGAAATTATAAAATTTCAGTTTTAATAAAACAAAGTAATTATAGAATTACTTTTGATAAAACTGATTCTATCCAGTAGTATAAACTAGTTTACTATTAGATGAATTATATAAGTCAAGTATATAACTATAAAGGCAATTTTACACATTTTCTGTGAAATGTGTAGTTTTGGGCTATTTTAATTTTAAAAAATAAATAGTAACAGCATGCATAAAAGATTAATATCTTTCTTTAAGTGAAATAATTTTTAATGAACATAATGAATTGTTTAATTGATTAGTATGACAAAATGTGATTACTTATAACACAGCTTCTAAATACTTAGGAATGCTTTCAGATCTAAGGTAGTATAATCATTCAGTGCCTTATAAATGAAATGATTTATGAGATGTTATAGCTTATCTAATTAAAAAATGTTAGCCTTTATTTTTACATTTTTAATTGAAAATTTGATGACAAACTCTTCTTGTATAAGTTGTGACTTTTTTTAATATATCAAAAACATAAGTGCAAAAGTTTTATTTTATAATACTGGTAAAAATCTATAATATTTTTAACTCCCTATGGATTAGAGTTTATGCTCTTTGAGTATCTTCGCAAATAAATTGTCAGCTACTTGTAGCTGACAATTTATTTGTGACAGTTTATCTCAACTAAAAAACAGATAGAATATTATAATCAAGAAATCTATAACAATTAAAATATTTCTTACATTATCAAACTAATTAGGATACAAAGAATATTTTTTTTATTATTGGGTTCTTACATGAATTCAATTGTCTTTTCCAGTTTTAGATAGTTGGTGTAACTCAAGATGAAACATAATTTGATCCTGAATAGTTTTATAGTATTTATTCCTACAATATTACAGAAAGGAATATTAGAAAAATACATCAGTGATAGTTATGGCTTGTTAAAATTGCATTAATGTGCAAAAAAGATTAGTTATAATTTCTAATAAAAATAATATTTATAATCTACTCTTACTGGGATGATCCTAATGAATAAAAACAAAGTTTTTAAATAAACTAGAAGTCCATTAACGTGATCTGATGCCAGTCAATCCAAGTGAGTGACTGGTGTGTTAAACACATATGTTGTAGTTACATAATACTCCATTTTTTTCACATTTTCATTCATCTTATCTTTTTCTTGTTAAAATATCTGAGCAATATATCCAACATCACAACACTAAAAATCTTCCAAATATAGTCAAAGTTAAACAAAAATTATGAAATTGTATTAAAGAATTCAATTTTAATATATTTAATGTTACTAAAAATTTTACTAGATATAATAAATACAAAGAATAAGAAATGTTTAAGTAATTTCTAAAATTAAACATAAAATGTGTTCATAAATAATTAATTATTCTGATAAGATAATTAACTGGTATTTGATAAGATAAAAACTGTAAATTTAGGGAAAAACTGATGATACTAAATGCTTATTTTTATTTATGCATGTAACAATAATGTAAATATTGTAATATTCCGTGTAATATGATTTTATTGATTTGTTTATTTTGATGATTTATTTATGTCTAAATATGAGTAAATGTGGTTAATAGTAATAAATTAATAAATAGATTATTTTAGCTATTTATTTTATATTATCTCTCAATATTTTTCAAAATATATTTTGAAAGTTAGTGATTATTTTTGAGGATTTATTTTTTCATAGATGTTAATAAGTACACATCCAAAATTATATTAAGAGTAAGATAATAAATTAATACTAAAATTTGGTTAAAAATGATGGTACAATAAAGCTAGACCACAATAAAGTTGTGTCAGATTCTTAACTGTCATTTTAGAGTTCAAATTATTTATTAAGTAAATAATTCTAACCCTTGAGTTATGTAATTAATTTTTATAGTGTTTTAATTCATGTTCATTCATTAATGAAACCATTACCCTAGATTGAGCAGAGTATCTTATTTAAGTACTGTTACTTTCTTCAAGATTTTTTAACAAACTGTTCAAAATTTTTCAAACTCTTTTCCTAACTAAGTGGAAATAATATATATAATGAAATGTTTCTTGAATAAAAAGAGGAACAATAATCCTTATTGCTTTGTGATATCTGCTTTATCGATTTGTCTACCTTGACTGCTTTTTGAACTGAGGTAGAAAGAGATGCATTTTCCAAGAGTTTTTCTGTCTTTTGGCTGTGATACATCCAATATATGGAGGTACAAGTGGAAGTCCAAATAGGTTACTCCACCCTACTCTTGACTACTGTAGTAACCCTCAGTAGAATAACTCAGAGGGACTAGACAGCCAGTTCTTTTGGTAAAGAGTATTGAAGCTTCACTTAAATAGCTGAATGTATCCTGTATTCTAGTAGGCTTTCGTGCAGATATACACATCATATTTAATTCAATTAACAAGACAACAGGAAACTAATTTTCCTCATGTTTCTTGGTAATCCTGGCATTTTAACTTTATTATTCTTGAGAATGGCTAGATTGTTTTCAAGGACAGATTTATGTCTAATGTTTGATTATGGCATCTATATAATAAAACTATGGATGGGCGGGAACTCCCTTTACGCTAGTTATGAAATTATTAGGATAGGTGCAGCTTACCTTCTATGAATCTAAAATGTCAATGTGGGTTCCACCATGTTTAAAAGACAGCTGCACACCTCTCCACGTCCGGTTGTTTATTTGCAACAGCATGTTAAGAGTGATCATTTCAAATGCCGACTGAACAGCATCTTGAAGTTGCTTGTTGTTGATGCATCTGTGTTTTCAGATCTCTTCTTTTACAAAACCCCAGAGTGCATTGTCAAGTGTTGTGAGGTCCTCTTGCTGGCCAGTTAAATAGAGCCAGTAACTCTTTTGACCCACATCTGATCTAGCAATCTGGAAAACTTTCATTGAGGCATCTGCAGATATTCAAAAAAATATGCTGGAGCACTGTCTTGCTGAACTATAATGATGTAAGCAATCCCTTTTGCCATTAATTCTGGAAGCAACCACTCATCAATCATCCTCAGATAACTGTGTTGATTAACTGTACCACTGAAAAAATAAGAACCAAGGAGATTTTCAGTTGTCATTGCAGCCCAAATCATAACATGAGCGGATTGTGTGATTTCTTCAAAAAGTGTGGATAGTCTTTTACCCAGAAAAAAAATTTTTGTTATGAGAGCTTTGATAAATCACACACTTGTCTGAGAACATGATGTTTCTTTTTATTGTTTGTTCTCAGTAAGTATTCAAGCAGTAACTGACATGCATAAACACATCAATCAAGGTCATTGTCACACAACCATTAACTGTGACTGGATGAAAACATTTAACTTTCAAGTCCTTCCATATATGGTCTCACATTGTCGATCTCAGAATGTCTAATTCTGCAGAACATTTACATGTTGATTTCATTGGTGATTGTTGAAATGATGCCTCCACAGCAGCACATGTTTCAGCTCAAGTGCTCGGCCTTCCACTGCATGGCACAACACTTGGTGTTGTAAATGCCTTCTTCTTCCATGTTTGTAACATTTGCCGTGATGGTAACAATTTCTCAAAATGCATAAAGAAGTCATTCATAATATACTCCAATGTGTGGACATTTTTGGACACACACAACAAACAGAAAAAAGCACTCTGACAATAAACACATTCGTAACTGCCATCATTCCACAATCTATTACAATTAAGGTCATCCCACCAGGAATGAACATACCAGACAATTCCCATCGTGATTTATCCTTTCCACCTTTTCCAGCAGGAAAATATGAAAAGCACGTGCGCGCGTATGTGTGCATGGAGGGGGGTTTACATGCACATGCAGATATGTGTGAAATACAATTCTAACAAGTTATGACATTTTCTGAAACCTTCAGGAGAAACTCCCACTATTTCTTGATAAAAAATGGTTTGCCATTATCTAGTTTTGTTATTTAAAGTCTCCTAAAAACATTTTAAGAATAATAATTTTAAATTTGTGTATTTGTCAGCAGCCTTTGCCTAAAATAGTTTTAAAATATTTAGTGAATGCTTCATCCACCTATTAATGATTTGGAAATTTGTTGTTTGTTATGTTCTATGAAAATCTTTTTAAGGGCAAAACTAAAAGCCTATGAAATATTTTTAAGTGCAATTTGCTTATACGTGTATACTATACGAGATATATGCATATACAAGGTGTTTTCTTTTTTCTGTTCAGCCTCTGGGAATTTCCGTTCAGGTATGTACGAGTGTAGTCCTGTACAGTCTTAATTTGACCACTCCTAAGATATGTGGTTAATTGAAACCCAACCACAAAAGAACACCGGTATCCACGATCTAGTTTTCAAATCCGTATAAAAGTAACTGCCTTTACTAGGCCTTGAACGCTGGAATTCTCAACTTCCAAATCAGCTGATTTGGGAAGACGCGTTCACTACTATACCAACTCGGTGTATTGCATATACAAGGTCTGTCCGGATAGTAATGTCACCCAGTCTACAAGTATTAAAAAAAAAATTATATACATAATAATACGTGTACATTAAAATTATTGTCTTCCTGTATCGATACATCTTTGCCAGCGAGATTCCAATCTGGGTAAGGCATTCTGGAAGCCCTGTTCAGGAATTGCATTTAAAGCCATTTCATAAGCTCCGTTCACGTCGTCAATTGTTCTGTAATAATGTTCTTTCAGGGGGAATTTCCAATGGGGAAACAAAAAGAAGTCTGCGGGAGACAAGTCGGGACTGTAGGATACTTGGGGTAGCATTACCACGTTAGATTTGGTCAGGTAGCTGGTCCCGGCGAAGGCAATGTGGGCTGGCCCGTTGTCATGGTAAAGTTTCCAATCGCCGCTGATGTCTGGTCTGACGCGCAGGATCCTTGCTGTCAGGAGGACAGCACATAAAATTGAGGACTTCTACATAAAATTTAGAGTTAACCGAGAGGGGGGTCGTCACGGTAGACGACCCCCCTGATGTCAATAAACACAATGAGTATGGTCTATATCTTTGATTTGCTCATTCGAGCCTTCTTGAGGCAAGGGGACGCCGAGGTGTGCTAGTCGGTTCTTTACCTCTTTGTTTCGGGGTTGTACTGGAATATCCACATTTCATCACCCGTGATAACATTGTCCAAGTGATGATGATTTTCACACATTTCCAAAACATCTTGACAAATTTCCACTCGGCGAGATTTTTGATCGTCAGTCAAAATTCTTGGGACAAGCTTCGCGCACACTCCACCATGTGATCATGGGCAAATCCTTGTCACAATCTCATTAACGATAGTTTTTGGAATATTTAACAAGTTGGCCAATAAATGAATTCACTCATTTGACGGTCTGTTTGCAAAAGTTCTTTCACACAAGTCACGTTTTCATCGATTAAGGAGATTGATCATTGCGTCCATTGCGGGCTTCATCGTCGACTTCTTCACGGCCCTCCAAAAATACCTTGTGCCATCTGTTGACTTGCCTTTGTGATAAACACTCATCCCCGAAGGCCCGTTGAACCATTGGAAAAATTTCCGCTGCAGACTTGCCGAGTTTCACACAGAACTTGATCGCGTACCTTTGTTCGAGTGAGCGCTGCATCGCGATTTGTACAAGAGACGGAAGACGAAACAGAGGTTTACAAAATCACCCGTCCTTCACCTCCGAGAGCTCGGAGGCAACTGAGCAAGCACTCTCTCGGTAGTTGACTTACACCAACATCGATCCCGGCGAATGATGTACTGCAACGTACAGTCGCTTCACAATAAAATGTATGAAATTTCTTTCCAGACACACTTTGTACATCGAAAGTTTTAAATTTGTTTATTCTATTAATAGAATAAATTTCATCTAAAACCACATAGTGAATTTCATCTAAAACCACATAGAAGAACTGTAACTCCAAATTTATGCATACAAATTTTTAATGAGTATACATACCAGGAGAATTTATCTATGGATAGCCCTTTTCAGGACCAACCAAGCACGGAGCACTCATTAAAATCCATTGGTAACAACTTACAGATATGTCACTTGAATGTTGAATCGATTTCATTACTAAGAGTCAGTATCTCTCATGCCTGATGTTGCAGAATAATGTGGATGTTGTGGCAATACAGGAGACTCACACCAGGGATGACACAGATCTTTACAGAAGGGGAAGATTATATGGATATGTTCTGGCTGGGGCCTTAAATGATGAAAAATATGCCATTGCGACATATATCAGATTCCATCTCACCAATTACAAAGTAACTTATCAAGACAGAACATTGGATGTCTTTGTTTTGGCTGTGCGGATTGCCGACACCACTGTTGTAAATATCTATCAACCGTGAAAAATGGATTGTACATAAACAGGTCCCATCTGAAACTGCATCTAGACTATTCACATGACCTCTGCATTGAGAAGATTGATATAGCCTTGAATATACTGAAGCTAAATAAAGCTTTTGGCTTTGATGACATATATTTGGAGTTTCTTAAGGCCATTGGACCTAAAACTAGATTATGGCTCAGAATTTTTGGCTCATTTTTTTGGGGGATTCTGAGAACTGGAAAATTACCAATTAAGTTTTTCAAACAGGCTAAGGCGATTGCCATCCTGAAACCAGGTAAATGTGGAACTGATGCTTCTCACTACTGACCAGTATTGCTATTCAGCATTGCCTTTAAGCTACTAGAAAGGCTTATTCTAAATCGCATTCAGGAGACCATTGGTCAAATCATCCCTGCCGAGCAGGATGGCTTTAGAAAGCATCAGAGCTGCTGCAACCAGGTCTTAACATTGACAACTCTAGTGCAGGCTGGATTTCAGTGAGGTATCAAATCAGCTGCAGTTTTTTTGGATACTACTGCAGCTTATGATAAAGTGTGGAGGGAGGGATTGATGTCAAAGTTTATTGAGGTCATCCCATGTCAAAGGCTGGCATTTCTAGTGAGCAACAAGCTCTCTGATAAGCACTTTAAGGTGTTCCTGAATGGACGGGCTAGCAAATGGAGGACTATGAATAATGGCCTACCTCAGGGATCAGTTCTGGCCCCGATTCCGTTTAGCCTTTATATCCATGACATGCCAGACACAGACTCCATGAAAATCCAGTATGCGGATGATCTAGCATTAGTTTTCCGGAGAAAGGATCTTATGCACTGTGGGAGTGTGCTGACAGGTGATCTGATAAAATTGAATGATTACTTCCATAAATGGAGACTTCAGCCTAATCCAAATAAGACTGAGGTTACTGAATTCCATCTAAATAATAAGCAAGCCTTAACGAAGCTACATGTGACTTTTGATGGAATCGAAGTGCCCTATAATTACAATCCAATATATCTGGGAATCATTCTGGAATGGACCTTGACATTCAAACAACAGTCCATCAAGTTATCCAAGAAACTTTGGTCAAGAGTGAATCTACTTCGTTGAAAGCAGAATTGTCAGAATCACTGATTGCTAGAAAGCAATTTGGGTGTGGACGCCAATATTCTACGCTCTGCTGCACTCGCTCTTGTGTATTCGGCTGGTGAATATTGCAACCTTGTGGGAAAACAGCACCCACACAACAAAGATTGATGTGCAGCTTAATGAAGTCATGAGGGTTATCACTGGTATTGTTAGATCTACTCTCATTCAATGGTTGCCTGAACTGGCTAATATTGCTCCGCAAGATCTGAGAAGGAAAGCAGCTAAGGTAGATTTGTTCAAGAGGATCACTTCTCATAAGAACTCTCCCTTGTACGATGACCTACAGGTTTTACCAACAACTCAGCTGAGGTCATGCAAACCGCCCTGAGCTGATTTAGAAAGTATCAGTTCTATTGATGTGGCCTCCAAGTGATGACAATGGTGAAATGAACATCCACCCAACAATGATCACCTGGTTCAAGATCCAACAAAGAAGGTTGAGGGATCCAACTACCGTGCCAAACCTGGTCAAGGCTGAACCGCATTAGGACGGGTCAAGGGAGGTGGGGTTTCTGCCCATCTGCTGACTGCGACTGCAGAGTGAAGGAACAGGCAATAGAACATATTGTTATGAAGTGTCCAGTTCGAACATTTGATGGTGATCTGGGGACTCTACATTAAGTGACTCAGTGCTCATAATTGACATCAAGTACTCTGGACTAGTTGTCAAATTTGGACATTTTTCATCACTACATGAAAGTATCTGAATGTGAATACTTTCATATACTGATGGAAAATATATATATATTTTTTCCATATGTATATATATATATATATATATATATATTTTCCATATGTATATATATATATATATATATATATATATATATATTAATATAGAAATTATACACACAAAACCAACTTTAAAGATTTTCTTTAAAGTTGGTTCAATCATTACAATTAATTTACAGTAGTAGAGTGTTGAACATGTTTAGTCAACAGTAAAATAATTAATTTAACAATACCATTGTTAAAAGAATTTTTGTTCAACTATTTGAAAATAGTTTTCAGTAATTTAGTAATCTAAATGGACAGGTTGATAGAAAAAAGAAAACCGTAATAGGGAATAAAATAAGGCTCAATTTTTTTATGAAATATTTAATTTTTTATTTTCATTACTATGAAGTAAGTTCTGAAATTTGAAACTCATTGGTAAAAATATTGTAAAAATATTGGTAAAAATATATTGTAACTAATATATACTTTATGTCATTGTTTTAAATGTATTTATTTATCATTACAATCTCAAACTTGTATCCAATTATATGTTTGAATAAGAACATGGTATTAGAATTTTTAAAAACAAAGTTACAAATAATATTCCTTTTAAAATGTTACTTTTTATGAAAGTATTTGTATTTTGGAAATAACAAAAGTGAAGCAAAGATAATTAAATGTGGTAGAAAGAAAGGTTTAAACAAGTTAAACCTTTCACATGTTAAAGAAAGAAAGGTTTTAACATATTAAATAATAAGATGGGAGAATGCAATATGACAGAAGTTGCAAGAATTTGTTATTTAGATTAACAGTAACAAAAGATGGAATAGAGTAAGGGAAACCTTATACACAGACTATCATCACAAACCAGGAAAGTTTTCACACAGAAAGATGTCTAGTTTCAAGTATTATAGACATATGGGGATTTTGTAGAAATTCTAAAATACTTCTATGCAAGTTAAATTTTATGAGTTGAAACATTGACTGTACTGAGAAAGGTAATCAGGCTTTAAAACAGGTAATGACAGTGAATTTTTATATTTAAGCATGTTGATTTATGTAGAGATTTCATTTTAAATTAGAGGGCAGATATGTGAATCACGTAAAAAAAAAAATAAAGTTGAAATTTTATTTATATAGTACATAGCATTAAAGCATTAAGATTTAGTTAACATTAAGATTTAGCTGTACATCAAGATTTAGTTAACTTGGTTGTAAAAGTAAGTATAGGTAATATTCTACTGATCTATCTTTTACAATTTTTCCAAACAAAAATGTGTTTCATTTACCCATATTTATAAAATCTTGAATTGTTATGCTTTTAAATTATATGTAAATGGATGTATTGATCACCATCTTATGTAAACATTGATCAATGGCACGCAACAAAATAGACTCATTGATCTTATGTAGATTAGCTTGTCTAGTCTCCAAATTAACTTTTCTGAAATTATGTTTTACAAAAATTTTGATAAAAATTCTTTTTGACTATTACTCATATTACAGCTTTTCTAATGTTTACCTCTCGTAAGAGCTTTTGTATCAATTATAATTTGTGAGTAGTATTAAATGAATTAATAAAATTGTTATTTTAAAAAATATTAGGAAAAAGATCTTCCTCCAGACATTTTTTTTTATCAAGTGATTAGATAACCAGTCATAAATATACTTTAGGAATTTTCTTTTTTAAGATTTAAAAAAAATAATATGTGTTATTTTTTGAGAGGCTAAGAGGAGATATAAAATTTAGCAGTAAGGTAAATGAAAAGACAGTGGAGAGGTCAGTATGCAGCACAGAATAACAGGAAAGTCTAGTAACACGCTGCACATTATACCTTTATAACATACTACTATTGTAACATGAAAATATTTACTTACAAAGAATGTTCAGAATATTCATAATCACTACACTAATTGTATGGGAGGGGGAATATCCAAGCAAGTCAAGATTTAGTAGACCTTTTTCTATTGTGTTCAGTAAGTCTAATGGTGCTTATCAAAATATATTTTTGATTATTACTTATCAGAACTCCTAAGACCACAAAAACTTAGGTTTTGGGTATATTTAGGCATACTAGTGACAACTAGTACTTCTGTTTAGCAAAGGAACTTACTATTAAATAAACAACAACATTACTTTCAACAAAAACATATTTAATTAATGCTGCTTCTTTCAGATAAATATGAAACAAATATAAACAGATAGATAGGGACTAAGGATGTAAGTCATACTCAGGTTTTGGGTTAGTGAAGAAAAAAAGTAAAGTAAAGATGCATCAAACGAATGAAATATTTATAGGCCAACAATGTATGACATTTAAGGATTTTAAAAATAACTAATTAAATACTTTTTATTTACAATAAATATGCAATGCTCAAATATTTTTTTTTTGTTTAATGTTTCCACGAAATAAATTATGATAAAATACGCTTATATTATTATAAAAACGAAAACATTAAGATATATATTTAATTCAAAGCAAGTATATTGTAAAGTTACGTTTAAAATAGCCTAAAATAAATATAAAACATTCAATTTAAATTTGAATAATACGACCAAATATGGGCGGGTCTAATCAGCGATTTCGTAAGATCTTAAATTAACTATGCTACTATTTTACCTATTTAAACTGCTGGCCCCTCTATTATTTGAAAAAAAAGAAGCAGTTATCTTTCAAAAAGTTATTTAATTGTTCTTTTCGACAGAGTAAATTATGGAAATTGACAATACTGCTTATTTGAACTACGTAGTCATCACGTGACTGCTAATAACATTTTCATGTAGATGTTGGGTAGTGTTGTGCTTTAGCAGGGCGGTTTCATGAGTTATTGGTCTCTATTTCTGGTAAGTTTCGATGATTTTCTTTCTTAATTCTTTGTAATACATTTTATTTACGTTCTGAATATCTGGTACGTGTGCATTGACAAACTTCGAAGTAATCGATACATTTTGGTAGGCTTTGTACAATTGCCTGGCGGGTATTGCTTCAATTAATTTGGGGGGAGGCCTGCGTACTGTAAATTTTCGGTTGATAACTTTTTTTTACGAATATTGTAAAGAATGTTTATTAATTGTATTATTTTTTTACAGTACTTGTGTGTTACGTGTTAAATAAGTTTTCTATATCGTTGGAATTGTGTTTTAGGCGTTGTTTGGTATGTATACTATTATATTGGCCTAGTAGTGTTTAGTGAATGAATGAGTCAGTGGATACATTAGTTCGATGATCTCATTTTAGTATATTAACATATTTCACTTACCATTTTCTGATTAATAATCATTACTAAGAGTTGGTATATATGCGAGTTTAATATAGTTTTAAACTTCAAGTGGTGAGTTTTCTTAAAATTAAAATTTAACCCTAAAAATACTAGGAAGTTCCTTAAGTTTAGTCGTATGTGTTACGATTTAATGTATTTGGTTTTCGTGGTAGTAAATTTAAAATAATAGTATTAATTTTGTTTTGAGATTTTAAGAAAAAGTTATTACCGGAAAAAGTAAAAATTTTCCATTCTGGAAAATTGAATTATGCGATTTTCCTTTTATTTGTTGATCATTTGTTACATTATTGAAAAATAATTCATATTATAATGCTTTTCAAAATTGAAAACGTTTAGATATAATTAGCGCGTTAATATGATATACGAATCTCAGAACTTTTGGTATTGCTCAAGTTATTATTTGAAATTTAGTTAGCAGATTTTAAGTGGTATTGACTGACCAAAGTTCCAGCTTATTTTAATATAATAATTTGTTCAGTTTTTTATACGTTTATTGCAAGTCTTACAGCAAATTATTTTGTAAGAAGACTGCACAGATTACTGAAGTTATGCTGAAGATTATGTTCGTCTTGAAATAATCTTGCATAAAAAAATTGAGTTTTTTTTTTCTGAAGGTGCTAAAGAAAATTTGTTTTTTAATATTGATTTATTACTATTTTATTTAGAGGTGAAATTAATAATTACATTGTAGTTTAAGTTAAATATTTTTCGTATTTAGGTTACTGCAGTTTGAAGCTGATAGGAACTTTTAATATTTTAAATTAGGCTAATTTTTTTATTGTGTATTGATTTTTTTTATTTATTATTTTGTAACTTTCTTTTTATGAAATTAAGAATGTATTATTTTTGTATAAAAAAAATGTTAACTAGAAATTGATTGCTTTACATTTGGTAATTTTATGGTTATAGTTAAGCATTTGTAAAATATGTTACAGAATCTTACAAAGTTTAACTTGCTTAATATGACAACCTGCCTATTTACTATATTTTTTTTATGACATTTATATATTTGCAATGGATTTTGTTAGAATTTATGAAAAGTTTGGCTGTTAGAATGTTTATCAGAAATTCCAGCTAAACTGCCCTATGTAAAAATTTGAATTTTACATGCAAAATTTTGATGTGCTTTGGAAAAGTGTAAATAAAATCAATTTTTGTCACTTGTAGAATCATACACAAAGTTTTTTTATGTGCATATTTAATCTGTTTTCTTACATGTGTATGTAAGACATGTTTAGTTTTAAGCTGTTACCGAACCAAGTAGCTGTAGCCGAACCAAAGATATTTGAAAAAAGGTGTCTCTCATAACCTATTTTCTTCTTAAATCATTGTCCAAAATCTAGGGGAAAAAACTTTTTTTATTGTTTTTTGTTTAGGGGCTGATGAATTTTTAGAAATATCTTTATTTTAAAAAGCATATATTAATATTATTATTATTGTATTTTTAATCATTTTGTAGTTAAGGGAATATATGTACATATTTTGGAACCAAAATCTGAACATTGTTATAAAACACTTAAAAATTATCAGTTAAAGTAATTTACAATCGCTTGCTTTATCCAGCTGAGTGCATTTAGAAATGATATTTGTTTCATATGAGGAGCATGAATTTAAAACTTAATTCATTATTTATCTTTTGTTATTAAAGTAGTTATGCATAATATATGTTAATTAGTTTACATCAGAAAGGTAGTAGATTTTTTTCAATGAAAGCTTGTCAATAAAAAGATTTGGAGCAATTCATATTTTATGTTATTTTTGTTGCAAAATCTAGTTCTAGATCTACTGTGGAATTTATTAATTACAAGTAGTAGTGTTTTTATTATATATTTTTCATCCAGAGTTTACTTTTCTTTCTTCATTTTCATTAGATTAAAGAAATATTTCTAAATGCCCTATTTAAATATAATATTAATCTTATGTCATTACAGTTTATAATAATCTGTTTTAAATTTATTTATATATCAGCAAGATGAAATTAGGTTTAACATTTTATAGAATGTATGCTAATTGTTACTAAGCATATGTAAATTTGTAATTTACTTTTCCAAGTGTTTTAAAAAAAATTGTTCTTTCTTAACTTTGAATTCTAAGGTAAGGTGAAACATGTAATAAATAAACTGTACCAGGTTTTTTTCTTACATTACTTTCAACTGAAATATAGAACTACAGAATATGCAATATTGTGTTAAAGTAATATTTTAAAATTATGATAAACTATTTAAAGTACAACAGACCCCTTTATTTACTTGGGTATTTAATGTTGTTTTTACTGTAAAAATCCACAAAAATAAAAACTTAATAAATTAAGACATCAGCTAAATGAGGAATGGGTTTACTTTTGTGTAAAGAATTTCCTTGACAGTATATTAGATGAAATGTACTTTACATAATAAGTAGAGGTTAAAAAATACACTAAAATACAGTATTTCATATTGAATTAAATACCAAAGAAGTACTCATATTAAAAATTATTGTTTTACCAAACAACTAGTTATATTTCTTTGAATGGTGCCAATCTCCAGTTGCCTTAAAAACTTTTGGTTGGATAACTTATTCACTAGAATTGATTTCAGTGATGATTACTGTTGCCATTTAGAAAACTGTATTCTAATTACTTTAGAGAAGGTACTTTGCCTTATTCTGCTTCTGTCAGTTCTAAAAAGGTTCCTCATTGTCACAATAATTTTTATCTAGGATTAATAGTTAGTTTTCTGTTTGCTCTGCTTGTAAAACAAAAAGCTTCTTCTGGCAACTGGTATCCTATTTCTTCATGGTGTGGTTTCAGCATTGGCCAATTTTCTCTTAATAGGGGCCACCTTATTGTAAATGAAGTTTTTTCAAACAGGCATTTAATGTTTTGGTTTGAAGTCCATCTAGCAATAGTTTTTTTTTGTTCAGAGTACTGTTAGAAATTGAAAAATAAATTATGTTATTTTTCCAAAAACATAATTAATGTTAATAATTGGTCATTTTCTACATCAATGATTTATATAAACACAAAAATTTAATGTAATAAAACATTAAAAATATATGTATCTACAATCCCTGGCCAAATTATTAGGCTACCCATTAAAAAAAAATAAAAATTTACTGATTTGTTATTGGAATTCTATTTTAATAAATTTTATGCCTTTAAACTGTTGTTATTATTACATATATTTTTAATAATTGGAGAAAAAATTACAGTAGTTTTAAATTATTTTATCTCTGTTTTAGCTTTGATGTTGCCTTTAATTTTTCTCGGCATGGTTGTGGTGCAATTTAATGCCTTTTCCTTTAACCTGTAATTATGATTCCATTGCAAAATTATTCTTGAATTAGTTGGCGCTTATTGGTGATATTTTCCTTTCCTATATCCCCGTTTTAAAAGCTCCCACACATTCTCAATTGGGTTGAGATGTGGTGAATTTCCTGGCCATTCAAGAAGTGGTATTGAGCTCTGAACAAAAATGTCTTAAGACTTTTTACTGTTTGGCATAAATATTCTCTCTTTCTTATTGGGAAACCATTCATTTAATTGGGAAATAAGTCTTCTTTGAAGAACTGTGATGTACTGTCCTGTCGCATTGTCCCTACAACAATGTATAGCTGTCCTAGTACTTTAGAGCTAATGACGGACTATATCATAACTGATTGTGGATATTTGATGGTTCTTACAACACAATTGTCATTAAACTTTTCTCCAGGTCTTTGTTTAATTTACTTATCATTAAGCACACGTGTAATAAATGGACACAACATTACTATAGAGTTGAATCAGAATTTAAAACAGACCCAACCCTATATACAAACACTACAGTAATTTATTTATCCCAATTTTCAGAAGGAAGTGTTGTGTACTTTCTAGCCCATAGTAGTATTTTCAATTTCATTATTGCAGTCAGCTTGGGCTTGACAGGTTGTCAGTTTTTGAATCCCAGTGTATACAGATTTCGGCTGACAGTTTTTTAAGTAACTGGGGTATTCCGTTTTAATTCAGCAAATGATCAGTGCATTAATATTTTTGATTTTGATGATATGATAACTACCCACCTTGTAGTGGTCAAAAAATATTTTTTATATTTTAAAAGAAATTTTTTCTTGAGTAATAGACTATTTTCTAACTTGCCAACAGGTAAAACAGCCATTTTCATCACTTTTTCAATGAGCTGTAGCATTCTTATTTTACATTGTAAAGAGGGTCAAAAAGGGCTTTTTGGAAAGAGTAAAGATGGAACTTCATCTTAGTATACTCAAAATCCATTTTGTTACAACCAAATCTTGTAATGTTTACTGAAGTTGAACATCTACAAATTGTTGTTTTTTCAAATTTTGGGTCCAAGATAAATAACGAAGGGCTTAGGTAACAGGCCTGCTTTTTACCTTTTAACTCTTAGGTACTAGTAGTACTTATTAAAAAAAAATTAGATTGTTACTAAGTGTCCTCCATTAAAAAAAAAATGGCTGCCATTTGAAGATTTTGAAAATGTCTCATATTTGGGACCCAAAAACCACATGTGGGACAGGTGGCAAAATTCTGAAATGCTTACAGCAGTAAGTAAATCATATAACATTTATTTTGTTCCTCAAAGGAGTAGTGAAGTCAACAAAACCGCTAAAAACACTGTTCCTTCTAACCATTAACAACGTATCCAAAAACACTGCTGTTATGTATTTTTTTCAGATTATAAAAATTACAACTAAACTCATTAGAATGAATAAATTGATAATTAATTAATAGCCAATTACAGAATGATAAATAATAATTACAAAGAGATAATCAATTCAAGTATATTAACAAGTTCAATTCACTTTTACCTTATTTTACTCCTGCTAATGGAAGTTATGAATAAATCTTGCACTTTTTAACATAAATTAGTGCTCCTGCCATTTTTTTATTGAGTTTAACTGATAAGTCCTCATTCATCTTTGATGTAATGTGTCCTCTTCCAGTAGTTTATAGAAAACCCTCTGAATTTTCCAGTCAGAACAAAATTTAGGTTTTAAATCAGCAAATTTTGTAAAACTAATTTTTAAGTTATGTTTTTCTTTGAAGGCTGTGTACAATTCTTTTAAGTTACATAAGATAATCCTTTTTTGAATATTAATTTTCTTCCTATCAGCTTGTCTTACAGAGACACAATCCTTCTTGGCATCATTTGGCTATGCTCATCATTCTGGTAAAAATCTTGTACACAAAATTTCATCAATTACGTGAAAATTCCACTTGTTTTAACTAATTGTTTGGATTGGTGGGCTAAATACTAACACTAAATTCATTTAATTTTTTGAATGCTCCACCTGCTTGGTAATAAACTTAAAATATTAATTTTTTCCTTGGTTGATGTAACTGTTTTCATTTTGTCCTTTATTTTAATGATTAATTCTTCATATTTCCTACTTAAATCAGCATAATTGTGGTACTAAACTGGTTTCTTCTGTAGAAATATTTAAATCAAAGGAGTCGTTTACTGGTAACTGATTCTGCTATTTTTATAATTTTATTTTTTTAAATTGGTTCCTCTGGGCTGCTCGATAATTTTTGAACCTTAAAAGGGAAAATGCCAAGTGCTGAACAAGCTTTATTTTCAGGCTCGAATGTAATACATTGAGGCTCAAATATATGTTGGTTGACATTCTAGTTCATGTTTTGTATTATCTTGTGGTTTTGTATTTTGTACACAGTTGTCTGAGTGGAATTAATTTAAAATTTGGATTGCTTGTTGAAAGGGTCAAAGATATTTCTCAAAGAGATTTCTTAACCGGTTTAGTGTGACAGCTAAATGGGTCAGAGCAACTTTTCCCATTAATATGAAAATATTTATCCAAATATTCGGTTTTATGAAAAGTACAGGTATTTTTTGTTTCAGTACATCCACTTTTTAAGATATCAGAATTATTTGCTCTTCAGTAAACTCTAAAATATTGTACGATACTGAAGATCTATTTTAAGTCAATTTGTGACATACTGTTTCAGTATGAATGCCAATTGAACACTCTCTAATCCGTTAAAATGCAAGAGTTCTTACAATAACAGTACATTTAGTATAAATGATAAAACTACCAATAGCACATCACTTTGTCTTATCCCAGTTTCTCTACAGCTAAAATAAAAATTTCTCTAATTAATAAAATTAAAAATTAAAAATATTGTATAAAAGAGAAGATCACTGCTAATGAAATAACTTCATAAACATGTGTACATTACCTAACCACAATGTTAACAATACAACGTATCACATTGAAATTAAAACAGTAATTGAGCCTTCTACAATGTTTATATTCAGGATTACGTAAACATTCATGTACATGCATTTCTGTTCACTTTTGAGTTTAAAAATGAGATTGTGTGTATGAGTCATACTTTAAGTAACAAACTTTCTAGAATATAAGTCTCATTATAGACATATCAAAATATTTTTTTACAATAGGCCTACATTATTATCTGAAAAAATACATGCTTTGAATTCTTTGGATACATTGTTCATGGTTAGAAAGAAAGGTGTTTTTAGCGGTTTTGATGGCTTCATTACTCGTCAACCCCTTTGAGTGACAAAATAAATTTTATATGGTTTTTAAAGTACACAAAAGGTGCTTACTGCCGTAAAAATTTCAGATTTTTGCCACCTGTTCCACTTGTGGTTTTTGGGCCCCAAAAATGAGACATTTTCAAAATCTTACGATTTGGTGGCCATTTTTTTTTAATGAAGGACACTTGTAACAGTTCATTTTTTTTGTACAAGTACTAAAGAGTTGAAAGCTAAAAACAGGCCTCTTACGCTAAGCCCTTGATATATTTTGGGATTAAAATTTGAAAAAAAAAACAATTTGTAAACATAACTTCAGTAAACATTACAAGATTTGGTTATGTAACAAAATGAATTTTGAGTATACGAAGATGAAGTTCCATCTTTACTCTTTCCACAAAGCACTTTTTGACTTCTGTAAGATGTAAAATAAGATTGCTGCAGCTCATGCAAAAATTGATGAAAATGGCTGTTTTTATTTGTTGGCGAGTTAGAAAATAGTCATTACTCAAGAAAATATTTTTTTTTAAATATAAAAAAAAATATTTTTTGGTCACTACAAGGGTGAGTGAGTAGTTATCATTTACCAAATATAATCAAAATCAAAAATTGTGATCCAATAAAACTTGAAAATTTGTGGAATACCCCTGCTACTACAGAATCTTGCAAATCTTGTGTGATGGCTGCATTAGTGGCAGCCCTATTTTCTTGAATTATTTTTATTAATCTCTTTCAGTTCCAGGAGAAATAATTTTTTTACTCCCTTCATCTTACTATGAAGTGAAATATTGTTCGCTATATTTTCCTTTTTTCTTCTTGCCGATTGTTTAAAAATGTTACATTTCCTAGCGATTTCACTGATATTACACTTTTCTACTTCAAGTAAATGTTTTACAGCAGCTTTTTGATCGTCGCTGATTACTCTTACTTTGCCCATGGCAAAACTTTCCAATGTTTGAACAATGTTCGTACAAAAAAAAAAATTAAACTGACTTAAAATTTAAAAGTAATAAGTAATTAACCCAGTAAATAAAATAAAAACAAAATACAAAAAATAATAAACAACACCAAGAAAATAACTGAATGTATAAACTGGCAGTTAAAACAAATTCAAAAGAGATTCGCTGAACCACACAACTGACTGCATTGTTGTGTAATACCTAAAGCACAATATAACAAACTCACAGTGTTGCCAACATAAATGATAGGCTTAAATGTTTTCTCTAATAACATTCAATATTTAAGTTAACATTAGTGTTCTAATTAAAAAACACTGAGAACACAATTTCATTATCAAAACTGTAAATTTTAATTTTTTTATATGTGGCCTAATAATTTGACCAGGGACTGTATATATATATATATATATATATATATATATATATATATATATATATATATATAATATACTGTTAAGTAAAAATCCTTTTGGTTATAGTAATAATAAAAAAAAAGAAAAACATACAGTTCATACTTTATACCAAGTATAAACTGATTTTTACGTTCTTGTATGAAATAAAGGAAGTATTGTGATTATGAAAAACTTCAGATTTCGGAAATATCCTCTTTGACCTTCTCTGAATCCATTTTTAACTAGTTTCTGCGTGATGATGTCTGTATGTATATGTGTATATCTCGCACAACTCAAAATTACCACTTAGTATAGTAATAAGTACCACTTATGATAAATCATAAGTGGTACTTATTTTCATTGGTTCCAGTGTCATAGCCAAATAAAATTTTAATTAATGAAATATTTGGATTTTGCAAGGGGAAGGCACATCGGTTCAAATCAGTATTCATCTCCTTTTTTTAATTTAAATATATTTATTTATTAATAAATTATTAACGTCTGATTGTAAAAAAAATGTTTACAATAAATAATTCAATAATAAGAAAAAAAACAAAAATATGAAAAATATCAGAAGTTATTAATGAAATAAAATTCGATGTAATTTGCATTCTAAAAAAAATGTTTACTTGTAGGCTTACCATATTTTTTTGGGTCCAGTCCAGCACATATTTTTGAAATTACTTAAAAAAGTCTTAACAATTTACTGAAACATTTAACTTTATTTATTCAGTTGTATTTTTCACAAGACATTACTTTTTCAGAAATGGTTTGGTTGTTTTAATTACATCATAAAATTCGCAATAAAAAAGTTTTTAATTTTAACATTTAGCAGATGTTTAACAGTAGATACTGAAAGTCTACTCCTTTCTGTAGACGAAATGTTCCCTGTAATTGAAAAAAACTTTCTCAACTGGAGCAGATGTCCCTGGTAAAAACATCACAAACTCAGTCATTTTAGAAATATTGCAACATGAAATATCGGTCTTTTGAAACTCCTTAAAAATTGCTCTCCACTTCTCTTCAATAGTATCTGGTACTTTTTCAGAACTTGAACCACAACATACCCTTTGGTTTTGAATTACCTGGTTCAACAATGTACGTTCATCAAATAGGTCATCAATATATTTAATCTTTTATAATTTCATTAACAACTTATGCACTCTCTTCTAATTCAGACAAGGCAGTTTCAGCTTCTAAATTCTTTCACTGAAACTTACTAACTTTATCAAACTGGTTCTCCACAACTCTAGTATTTGATTTTAGAATTATAAAAATTGTCTAAGCTTGAGAAGAATTTTTGTTCCTGAACATCATTGTTTTCTTTAGAGTGCATAGCAATTCTTTGGCAGAAGATGATATAAATTTGTAAGTTTTTCTTTCCTGAAGTTGACAAATTAATTCAGAATATGTCTGAAATGCTTCTGTTGCTGTGATAGAATTAGCTTCCAATTTCAGAACTACATTATTAAATAACTGTTGAGTACCATATAAAAATTTCAAAAACAGTTGATTTTTTTTAGATTTTTAAAAAAATCAAATAATTTTGTGCATTTGTCACAAGATAAGAAGTATGGTTTTAAGCCATCAAAAAATGGAAAGAATTCTTTCTATTTCAGATAACAAACTGAGATAATATTTTTTGTAATCTGTTTCCACAGATACACAGAACTCTTTAAGTTTTGTTACTCTTACCGTGTATATGTTAAAATATTTAAAATTTTTATAACAATAACTTCTATGTCCAGGGGTAGAGAATCGCATGTTTGTACTGAATTGTGTTCAATGTGGACTGAACAACTAATTCCTAAAATAGGTGTATTTAAATAATTTTGAACTTTTCTGAACATATTTTTATTCCCCTTTCTTTTCACACCACCAAAATTACTGTTGTGTTATTAGCAGTATAACAAACCAACTTTTCATCAAGTTTGTATTTTTTCAGTTATAGCAAAAGATACTGAATCAAAATTAGCAGTTTCACCTGACACTTCTTCAAAATTTTAAAAGTTTAACTTGAATTCCCTCCTCCAGACTGAAACATCTTACAACAATCGTAACAAGTTTTACTTCACTTCTTTTTGAGCTATTCATCATTACTGTTACATAATTAATATTTTCCAAAGAACGCAACATATTATCAAATATAAACGGCAAAATAACATTAGCAATAATTGCTTCTGTTTTGGTTCTACCCATGAAAATTTTGGGTCATATAACTTTTTAACCAGTTTACTTGTGCAGTCTGATGTTTTGAAATTGAGTTTGTGTCTAGCATTGGGGTATGAAAATATAGCTTGTTTAGCAGCACACTCCAGATCACTTAATTGTTATTCCCATCTTTGGCTTTAAAAAAAATTCTCTGTTTGCTGAAGCAGTAGCATTAATAGCACTCTTATGTTTAGCTGTTTTCATGTGATCTTCAATGTCACCCTTTCTTTTATCTGCAACAGAAAATTCTCCAGTACATAGTGTGCAATAAACATGTTCGTTGTTAATGTCATCACACAATTTCAAAAATTTGTATTCCTGTTGCAGGTTAACATTAAACACAATTTTTTTTTTGCCAATTGCTAAACGATGAGACAAAAAACAAATGGAGGTAAAATGATAAAAAATGTGTAGAGTTACTTCACACATGAAAACAGCATAAATACAGTGCCCTTGTTGTGTTGCCAAATGACTAGGTAAAAAGTTGTGGTGAGACCGGTAGCCAAGCCTCTTGTCAAAATTGATGTCAGTGCTTGCTGCAAGGTCAGCTGAGAGATGCACAGCCATAAGGGAATGTTTAAATGCTATGCTGAACATATAGGTATAAAATTAAAAAAAATCCCTGCCAGTCATAAATTTCTCAAACCCAGACATTTTTGCAACCCTGGACAGCACTAATAAACCAGGACTATCAGAGCTAATCCTGGATGTATGGTAAGCTTATGTGTATGTAATTTAATAGGCGTACAATGAAGTCATGTGATGAGCACATCAGATTTTTTTCTCTGTGCATTGTACGCATTTGCTTTGATTACTTGTTTGCATAAAACTAAGTTCATATAAATTAGTAAATTACTGTAGTGCAAATTATTAAAAATGGTTATGTTGTAACTGTAGCTTTAAGCTGATTGGGGGTTTTTATGATCTTCATTGTCTAATCAATTTCACATCCATTAATTATTTAATTCGGAAATTTACGTTGGGAGTATGAAGTGCTGATTCCAATGGTTCTAACATGTACTTCATCACCTGAAGTGTTAAGAAACCTGTTAATAAAATATAATCTGAATTGACAGTGTATAGTAGTGGATAGCTGCTACTGTAAAGCCATTTTTTTAAATTCAGGAGTTTAATGTTTGTTGATCACTAAATGTATAAGTAAATAAATCATAGTTGAGAAATTATCAATACATGAGAGACAAAAAAGCATTTGAATCTAGCTGAAGGTGTAAGATAATACTTTTGTAAAACTTAATTACTTACAAATTAAAGGGTAAGGAGCGTACCTTTTTTCTTTCTTTTTCTGTTTACTGTCTGGAACCACTGTAAGGTGGTTCAATTGAGAGGATGAATGAGGATTATATTTATGAATGTAAGTGAAGTTTTGTATAGTCTCAGGTTGACTATTCCTGAGATGAGATGTACGGCTTATTGAAACCTAACCACCAAAGAACTCTGGAATCCAAAATCTAATATTCAGATCCGTATAAAAGTAGTTCCTGCCTTATAAAAGTAGTGTACCTGCAGTCTATTGATTGTTGTGTTTAATAATGGTGAATAAAAATAGATTGATGACTAGTGACCTTATCTCATTAAAATTTGTTGGACATTTTTTATTACTTTATTATTATATAATCATTAGTATTCTGTAATGCTATTCATTGCAGTTATTGATAAGTTTCTTTTTTGAACAAATAAAAAGAATCTTGTTTTATAGCAATTTGTTGGTTGAAATCTGGCCTAATGATGTACAAGTTGTAGCATTACCAGTAGATTTTACTACAGTGTTTTTTTGTATTGCTTTGGAACCCATTTATGAATTGCTTTTAACAAAATTTAAAAGTTATATTATTGCTATAATTTGAATGCTGGTATCAGAGTACTGCAATGAGTGAGGAATTGTTAACTTAAAACTGTACCAGACCAATTGCATCTTTTATTTGGAAGTCTTAGCCATTGTTTACAACTTTGTTGAATATGAGTTTGTAAGCAGCTGTACTGAAAATTTGTTGTAAAAATAGAATATCTGTTGGAAGACAGTGTCAGTGAGTTAACTGTTGAAATATAATTAAAGTTACAGCACGTTGAAGAAATAAAAACACTGAATTAAAGACAAAAAGAAGTAAAATATTTATAGTATACTTCTGTAATTGGTTGTTAAGCTAAAAAATTGGAATAATTAATCATAGCCCTTGATCTTTACTTCATAGTACACTTTGAACTAATTGTTATATTAACATTCTAATAATAAATCATAGCCCTTGATCTTTACTTCATAGTATACATTTTGAATCGATTGTTATATTAATGCTAGTGTTATAATTTTCCTTCATTAACGCATGATATTTTTATGGCTATCAGTTTTTTTATTTTACAGTTCACCAGTTTGTTGACAGATTAGTTCTTGTAATTTGATTTCAAAATATTAATTATCTGGATTTGTTAAGTTAAATTAATGTAATTAATCATAGTCCTTGATCTTTACTTCACAGTACACATTCTGAACAGATCGTTATGTTTGTGATTATTTTTCTTGATCTTTGTGTGTAATTGTGATATTGCAATCAGTTTTTTGTTTTTATAGTTCATCTGTTTAACAGATTAAAAGTATTCTTATCATTAGATTATGATTTAAAAATACTAAGTAGCCTTTATCTCTTGGAGATTTTTGACACATAATCACACTTTTTCTGTGAATATTCTGTACATAAAAGCAAAATTATCAGGTACTTATCAGTTAAATTTTATTTTGTATAAATTGTTTCAAAAAATTTATCTCTGTTAATCTATTGCAGTTCTATAACAGTTTTCTGTCTCCTTCAAAATAAAGCAATCGATTATGATTCACCTACAAAAGAATTATATTTCCACCTGTTCCAGTTACAAAGATAATTTCTTTCTTGAATAAGAAAATATTTTAATGCCAGTGGCTTCTAATCTGTGTATTTCCAACACAGCTAAGGAAAATTAACAACTTGTCGTACATAAAATCTTTTTTATGATCTCCATACGTTTACATAATCTGACGATGAATATACACCTTGAATTTCTTAAAAGTTTTATTTTTCTTCTCATCGTCTTGAGTTTCTCTTAAAATGTTTAATGGAATCCAATTCAGTTATTTGTTCTCTAGATAAATGAATTTTTGTCAGAATCCATGATTACCATTCTTAAAAACTGATTTTGGCATATCAAAAGGCTTTGATAAGTAAATATTTTATAACTTTGTTAATAGCTTTGTATCTTTTGAGGTGTATTCTTAATTAAACTTGTGTATTGTAATTTTTTTTTGACTGTGCAACAAACTGATGTAATTTCTGTGAACATTTAAATTTTTGTCAAACCTGTAGGTTGTATCCACGTCCAGTTACTAAAATTGTGATATGTTTTAACAATCTTTTCACAGTTGATTCTTTGACCAAATTGGATTTTACATGAAAGTTGCAATTTTTGTATTACTTACTGAATTATACAAATTAAAAGAGGGTTGTTGAGAGTGTTGTTGAGGGTTGTTATATATAAACATATATATATTTTCATATTGAAAAGGTGAAACTTTTGAACCTTTTTATTAGCCTTTGAACATAATTTGATAGTTAATGTTAATTATACATGAGTGCATTCAATTGGACAAAACCATTTCACAAAGAAGGAGAATTTTTGATAAAAGAACCTCTTACTCTGTGATTAAGAACTTTCCCTGTTAGCATATAACTTTCCCTCCACATAGCATATAAAAAGTTGATGAGATTGTTCAGACTATTCAGTGAATAATCATTGCACAGCTTTCATATAAGTAGGAGAAAATTCTTGGTTTACTATAGAGCTCAAGGAAAGTTGGCATTATCTTCTTTAAAGATTTGAAAATGTTGGAGTCAATTTAATTTTTATGATCTTTTTTATAAGGAAAGCCCAAAATTCTATTTCTGATCTGAGAGGAAATATGCAGTGGAAAAATGCAGAGAGTATGTTCCAAGAAAGAGCAAACACACTTAATTTTTCCGTCAAAAAAGATATGGCTATAGTTTTCTAGAATTATTTAAATTATCTTACTACTCAAAAAAGTATTGGTTAGTATTTCAATCAACCTTGTACTTATCTCTTATAATGATGATTGAAAAGATTAAGATTATTTAATTCTATATAAAAATAAAAGGGAAGAAATTAATATTTATGAAATGCAGTTTATTTTGTTTACAAATTAGAGAACATTAAAGTAAATAAGGATATAAATTTATGAATAGTGATCTTTAAGTTTTTCAAATTTAGATGTATTATTTCATTTTTTAGAGTGCAAGGTATTACTTATTGTGTTTTTTCTCTTTTACTGGAATTCTACTGTTTACAGCCACTGAACACTTTAAATTCAATTGTGAGTATGGCCTTTACTGGCTGACCAGTCCTGAGATATTGTGTTTGAGAAAACCAACTACCAAAGACCACTAGTAATGTTGGTAGGATTCAAAAGAGTAGGAGATAACTGTACTACTACAATTATAGTAAAACCTATTTAGGAATAGGTTTTGGGATTGAAAATACTCATAGTTAAAACCTAAAACTAATCTGCATGTATAACTGGGTTTGACTTAATGGGCTTGTAGTGTCTTGAGTGAACCCTAATCATTAATATGGTGTGGAATTTGTTGTCATTGTTAATGCAAACAAATTGTGAATCATTTGAGTTTGATATATAATATTTCATTAAATCTGTAATATTGATCCACAGATTCAATTTGAAAGTAGGCTCTGTTCAATATTTTCTTAGTTTTCATTGATAAACAAGTAGTACCTTAAATGCTAATTATAAAATTTAACCACAGGAAAATCCACTTCACTAGTTGATTTTTATTATTTGTATAAACATGTGTAAAATGGTAATTTAAAATAAATGTAATATGTAAATGTTCATTTGTATTTATTTTTGAATTCTATTCCTAAGTTGCATGTGAGAATGCTCAGTCTTGTGTATAATGTGACTATATTTCACTAATAATGATTTTGTTGGTAATATACAAGTTTAACAAACTGAAGTGTATGTTTTATTTGGAAAAATATATACCTCTATTAAATATAAAATATTAATAGCCTGTGGAATATGATAAAGGTATAAATGAAAGCATTCATCAGAAAATCTAAGGCTGAATTATATAAGTAGTAAGTAATGAAAAACATTTGAACAGAATTTATCTTTGTAAAATGAAGTTTAAAGATTATTATTATATTAGTTGACTTTTTAAAATAAAAAATAAAAACTGGTAGCCCTTCTTATGATAACAAGTTTATTTGTCATTATTTTTTTGAAGCACAGGTTATTTATCTTTTTATAATTGCAAGTGAGTTTTTCCTATTCTGCTTACCAGTCATGTACTTTTTTTGTTGAAAATATTGGGTTTTTATAATTTTGTAATACTTAAATAAATTGTGTGCAATAATTTGAGAGAATACATATGAATACAGATACATTCATAGATACATAGATGAATGAATTACCACTAAGAAGGGGCGGCCACTATTCTTTATTTGTATTCTGTTAGGTGGATCTTCACTTGAACTAAGTGACTCATTGGAAATGCAGGATGTGGGAGTGTATCATATTCATTATTCTTAAAACTCATTGCTAACTGTTAATTCTCACAATTATTATACCATTTTTATTTTTAGAGTTATTGATGTTTAAATAAATAA
Source organism: Lycorma delicatula (assembly GCF_047948215.1). NCBI lineage: Eukaryota > Metazoa > Arthropoda > Insecta > Hemiptera > Fulgoridae > Lycorma > Lycorma delicatula. The sequence goes on along the minus strand of NC_134457.1, from coordinate 134,082,195 downwards.
ATGATTCTTTTCAGTTGAAGTTAATATAAAAGTGAAAATTAATTGAAAATACTATTTTTATCTTGAATCTTTTATGTGATAATAAAAGATTTACTTGTAAAATTGTAGAAAATTAAAAAAAATATTAATTTTTAAGTTACATTTGGTTATATATTCATTTAATTCAGAGTAATAGAGCAGCTGAGGCGTATAAATTTAAAGTATCTTAAATCTAATTTGTCAGTCCCCCTTAAATTTTACAAGACCATGTTATTAACTCACCTTTGATAAATATAATAACCAGATGTAGGTCATAGTTTTTTAAATATGGGATTAATTTATGAACACTGTAGTATATGCAAGAATCAGAGAAGTTAAATGAATAGAATAAGACATTTTCCTTGACATTGAATGAATGAAATGAAGGTTCAAGTTAATTTTATGTATAAATTAAATATAGATTGTTAAAGAAGTGCCGATTAAATTACATGAAATATTAAAAGAAATTTAATTAGTAATCAAAATCACATTTAATTTATATAGATATATGTATACACAAGATGTTTATAAAATCCAATTCAAGAATTCAGGGGTTGATTCCCCACATCGAAATTAAGAAAAAACTTTTTATCAACATATGTTTGGAAACACTTAGTTTACTGGCTGTCTGCCATAATGTATGGTTAACAAAACATTTATTTCTCAGGAATTGATAATCATATCAAGCTGAAATTGTGTGTACTGATAGGGTACCAAGTACCAGTGTAGTATAGTGCTAGGATACCATTTGTATAAAACTAATGAATCTGATCTCTCAATCCATTTCAAAATCATAGCCATGAAAACATTTTTATTTAATATCTATCCATTGCTGGTTTAATTAAATATTTTAAAAAAATTAAATGTTTTATGATAACAATAATGATACCTTATTTATTCAAATCCATTCATAAATAATAAAATTATGGCAAAATTCTTGAAAGAGCCACTAGATTAAAAAAACAGTTTTCATTTCCTCCTGAATAAAATTAAATAACTACACAATCTCAAGTGGAGTAATTTTATTAATGTTGTTATTTAATAAATTATAATGATATAATAACATTGAAAATACTACAATAAAATAAAATATTACTGAAATCATGCAAGTATTGTAATAGTAAATAATATTAATGTTGAAAGATAATTTGCATTAAACAGATGTAATCAATGTCATTGTTGTAAATGCAAATAAAAACTAATAACCCATTTGTCTTTAGCCAACCAAGTGAATATAATCTTTGCTGTATGAGTTAATTATTTTTTTTACTATTATCTTACTAACTTAAAAATGGCTGATAATGGGTTCAATGTATGGCCTTGCATGTTGCAACACCGTTGAGGTGAGGCGGCTCTGTCAGGAACGAACACTTTCCCAATTGAGTGTTACCTTCTCACACAGTGTTTTCATCCATTCTTAGATGGCTCAGAGACATGGAAGGTTAAAACCCCAAACTAATTTGGTAAATCAGGATGACCATATTCAGTATGTACACCCTAACCCTAATTCAAGGAGGCTGTGTTAGATGAAATATCTAAACATCTTGAAAAAAGTACTAGAGTACTAATTTAAAAAAAGAGTTAATAACCAGTATTTGTTCATTAAACAAAAAATCTGTAGTGCAAATTATTTTTCAATTTTAATATTATTTTATAATATTTTCATGATTTCAGTAATATTTTATTGTAATAATTTCAGTATTATTAAAATATAATTTATTACATGATAACATTAATAAAACTCTTCCATTGAGATTGGTCGAGTTATTTAATTTTATTTGGGAAGAAATGAAATCAGTTTTTTTAATCTGGAGTGACTCACTTAAAGAATTTTTACCATAACTGTATTATTTATTAATGGATTTCAATAATGTAATTTTCTTTGTTTTAATATGCTTGACATTTTTTGTAACAATATAACATTTAAATAAACAAGCAGTTTCAAAGATATTAACAATAAATAGTTTACATGGTCATCATTTTGAAATGGATTGACAGATCAGGTTCATTATCTTTATACAAGTAAAGCTCTTGGTACCCTGACATTACACAAATTTCAGCATGATACAATTAACAATCCCTGAGAAATAAATTTTTGATAATTTTACTGAAGTTAATTTTATAAGTAAGATACAGCAACTATTTGTGTAAAGAAGTTAGATTTTAATTTTTGAAAATAAGCGTTTAATTTAATTCTTGTAATTTTCCTTTTGTACTCGCATTGTAAAAAAATTTCTTAAAAGCTTAATATAATATGCCTTAAATGAGTTTTAAGCAGAATAGTTTTGATTTAATGTAGTTTTGGAGGAACAATAAAAAATGTAGATGTTTCAAACTTAAATTAAAGAAAAATATCTCTTTATTGAAATTAGCTGATTTAGATTAAATTTTAAGTTACTACAAAATAATTTTTTTTCATAAAACCTTTAAGAAGCCTTAAAAATTTTGCCATGTAGAAAAATAATTTAATTTAAATCACAGTTAGTGTAGAGCAAATTAGGGGATAAATCATATCGAATAAAAAGTTGTAGAAAATTAAATTAGCTTTTTGTGTATGTTTATTGATATTACGTTTTGAAAAAATTGATTTTGCTTTGGATTTGTTGCTTGGTGTTCAGTAATTGTTTTATTATCAGCAAGGAATGGTACATGTGGACGGAATCACAGGACAGAGTAAGTACACTTAAAAGAAAGATCATGGTGTTTGACAAATTATTTCCCCTCTTCTCTATCAAAGATATTTTGGCTTATCTGTTATGTTTCTGTGTTGTACATGTCACACAAGCACTTGTGTTAATTATTAAATGTTATCAAGTTACAATTTTCTTTAAAAAGAAGTCTTGTTTTAGTAGTTAATTTACAACCTAAAAAGTTAATGTTTATTATGAGAATTCTGATTCTACTTTACATTAAAACATATTTACCAATGACATTTTATCATCAAATGCTATTACCTATGCGTTTTTAAAAAGTTCTTGCAGTTAAAGTTATTTTTCATGTATTTATTGGCATGTTCTTGGCCATTTTACTGTTTAAACAGTAATAACTGTATTTTACTTTTAGTATATTGTTAAGAAATTGACAGCACACTCAAAGTTTATTACTGTTAAGTTTTTTTTATTTGTGGTGTTCAGATATAAAATTGATTTGTTTTAAATAGGATTAGTATTATTGCATTAATTTTTTATACATTAACATATAAGAACGTATTTCTTGAAGAATAAGAGTTTTGTGGTTATTATTTGATGAAATAAATAGTTTATCATTTTAGTAGATAATCTTTATTGGTCAATGAATCCAATAGAATTCATTCCATTGTTCCTAAACATTCCATAGCCTGTAGTTATCCATTGGTTTCTGTTTATGTTTGACAGGCAGCTAAGGCTTGATAAAGTAATTGTTTTTCTACCATATCTACCTGTAATGCTAAATCATTTTTATAGGTAGGTAATAGAGCCTAATATATTTGGGTTTTTATATGTATATAGTGTACCTAAATATTTTATTATTATTTTTTGTTTTTAAAACTTGTTAAAATCCTTTGTTTTAATATATATAAAAATTAAATTAAATTTAATTTCAAAACATTATGAAATGTCTGTATGAAGCTTAAAAAATAGTATTCAGTGTTTGGTAGTTAAAAAGTATTCATTACTGAGCAGACAGAGAAGTTTTCTCTTGAAGGGTTGTCTGGTCTTTTCTTGCTTATAGTATTTCAAAAACGTTCTCTTATAAGATTTCCTGTCCCACTTCCTCTTCCTTAAAGTACACTTTTACTTCATTGTAACAGCTGTCATCATTCAACATTTTTGTAAGTTGATATGAATCTTTTTTAAAATTACACATTTTATAATTTAACCTGTGTTTAAATATATTAAACAAAAAATAGAAAATTTAAGAATATTTTTACAGCACTAAATAAAAGTTATTTTTGCTTAATTTTTTCTCATTTTTATTTATTAATGAAGAATTTATGTAGCAATAACTTACCATATACAGATAACTATATTAAAAAATAAAAATAATGAACATTAAGTAATAAAAGAATGTTAATGTATGTTCAAGTGATGTTTTTGTTGAAGCTGTTGGCAAAGTTGTTTGTAATATTTTTAGTTAATTACAGATTTATTTATGTTTGATATTTTATGTTGTTATTTTTATTTTAAATATTAATTTAATTTTGATGAATATTTGGTTTAAATATGGGTTGGTACACATAGTATATATTACACTTAATTGATGAGGCATGTGGCCGTGATATATTATTCATATACATATATATATGTGGGTTGTAGGCTATGGCATTGCTGCTTGTTTATTTAAGTGGACTAGATTCTGTGTAATTTTTGCATTAAGTTTTTTTTAAGTATAAAAAAAGTGGTACTGATTAGCCCCTTGTGAATATTGTAATTAATTTTCAAATTATATATAATTAAACTATCTCTGAGATTCTTGTTAAAAGAATATTTTATAGCTGAATATCATATATATATATATATATATATATATATATATATGTACATCCTAATAAATTCAACTGGTAAATTTGCTTTACATGATAGTAGCATCTTATTACAGTAATATCTCTCCCCATACTTTATCATATACTAGCCAGAACTTAGACCCTCAGGGCTCAGGTCAGCCCAAGTGAATCCCAAAAAAAACTCAGAGACTCCTCGGGGCCAAGGGGTCTACCCCATGGCCGCAGTTCTCACTTCGCTCACCATTCCCAATCTGTCAGGGGGGGACCGGTGACCTGGACACTTGCAGAGCTTGCTTTGGTCGCCATTCTCATCTACCCACAGGGCTCCAGCCACTAGTCTACTGCACTATACATTATCCTCATGGTTGTGTGAATAATACTGATAAATAGTAATTATAGTATTCAGGCTTTATTGAAACCTGAAAAAAAGTAAATTACAAAAGATAGAATAATAGTAATATATAATAATAGAATAATAGGTAACTAAGTACACTCACCTTTGACGAAAAATTTAGAACTTATTTCTTTGCCATGGTGGCAAACAAACCGACAAACTTTATATATATACATTTTCGAACAATAGTGATCTTTTGTTAGATAGAGAATGTACCTAATGCATGCAAAAGTTAGTCTTCAACCTATTAACAAATAACTCGTTTGAATTTTGAAAATTGGACGATTGTTTGCAGAGATATTATAATAGCACTCCATTGCACCTCCTAAAACAGCACCTCAGGGGCATCCTGTTTGTTACCAGTTGATGATTGGTCTAGCCTCCCACGAGGTGCTCGCATACCTCATTATTTTAGCCTCACACATAGTCTACAGGAAGCCAGTTATTGTTAAACAGAAACTTTTTAAATTTAATATATTTACCTAAATTTAAGTCTTATTTTTGTAATATTCATTCAATTGATTCAAATCATTCAGTTCAAAACCAGCTCATACAGTTCATCAATCCAATTCATTAAAGTTTGTGCTTCAACCAGCAAGTCTCCACCACTAAATGTGTATGTCTATCTACCTACATATATATATATATATTTTTTATTTTTATTTTTTTTGAGATGAAATATATCTATAAGCCTTCTCAGTTAGACAAGAAACATGATTAAAAATTTGGTTGTGATTGATTGAGTAATTTTTTTTTGTTCATCTCATATAAACAAAATCGCTTTTCCTCTTTATTAATATGAACACACCACACACACACACACACACACACACACACACACACACACACATACATACATACATACACATACATACATACATACATACACATACATACATATATACATACCCCAACTATACCACATAGAATACTTAGCAAAATGTTGTCGGCTTGAGTTAGATGTGTATTTTTTGCTTTTGCATAAGGATATTAAACAGCCCTATTTTTTGTTTGTGTATTCTGGCCATAAAAAATTGTAAACATTGATGTGAACTGTTAAAGATGCAGGAATAGTTTTTATTTATTTATTTAATAATAATAATAATAATAATGACAGCCTTTTTAAAATAGTATTTACAAACTTAAAATATTGGACAAAAGACAATACTCTTTGGTTATGACTGTCAGAGGGATTGTAGAACTAAAAAAATCTTATAATTAAAAATTCAATTCCTGAATCAAAGAAAATCTATATTTCCAAGCCCTTTTGTATTTACCTAAGATCGGCCAACCTTTTCCATTAAGATATCGCTTCAGATCCTCAATTTCAAAAAATTTCCTTTTTAACAAACTGTAGCCTCATTTCCCATAGAATTGTAAAAAATTTGCTATGTCCTCTTTGCATATTAACATAGAACAAAGCTGTGAGTTAAGTCGATAATGAGTACTTGTTCAGATAAATCAATTCGGTTCTTGTTTTAAAAAAAAACTACTTAATTAAATGAAAATTTTCAAAATTAAAATTAAAATTGAGTGGTATGCTATAGTTTTGAATGTTTAAACATTTTTTTCCTCTATAATATGCCTTACTAAAACATTTGAATACCTTGTTTCTGGCAACTTTCAACAACACTGTATATATTTTAATTGGAGTTTAATTGTATGCAAAAATATAAACTCCAGTCCAGTTTTAAGGTACAAACTATAAGGTGGTGTATTCAAAAACACTGTAAAGTAAACAAAACACTGTCTTAATAAAATATTTTTGCAGAATCAACCTTATCGTACATCCCAAACTCCCAAATTTGGGTACCTAACAAATTATCGATCTACACACTGCATTAAAAATAACCAATTTTTTCTCAAATGCGATATTATCATTGCACAACAGATTACTAAATGTATTCAAGGCCAATCTTTCACCACATGTAATTTTTCTGTAAAATGAATTTTCAGAGGTAACCTTTATAAAAGTGTTACATCCAAATATTTGTTACTGTTTACAATATCTATTCGTTCTTTTCCATACCACCACTTTTAATGTTTTGTTAGTTCCCCCCTTTCCAAAAAACCATAATTTTTGATTTACCAAGATTTAACTGTAAATTCCACTTATCCTCTGTAACAAAATCAGATCATCAGCTTGCATGCCAATATCATCAGCATAAGCTAACAACTTTATTACAATGCCTGCTATATATATATTCTCCCGTTTCCAAAACCATTTCTAGATAATTATCAAAAAGAGAAAAAAGGAAGGGTTCAATGGGTAACCTTGCTTTACATCTGTTAATTGTTTCAGATTTTTCCTTAAACCCATTAGAACTTTATATTGCCTAAGTCAGATTGACCTAAATTTATATATTATGTAGTGTAGAAATTTATTTGGAAAAAAGGAAATTTTTAAATAATTACTGGTATTTTGATGTATTCTTATTATATTTGTATTGTGTAATTTGATAACCATTTCATCTAACACGTCTAGCAGCAATATATATATATAAGCCATTGATAATGGTTTTATATTATGGCAATGCTGTAATATTCCTTTCTAATAAATAAATATGTGTATGTAGAATTTGACACATATTCACTGTCTTATTTATGAATGCTTTTATAGTGTATTACTACTTCAAATGAATTGCAAGAAATACTTTTGTATTAAAATGTTAAAAAACTGTAAACATGTTATATTTAAACATTTTTATGATTTAAAACAATTTATTTTCATAAGATTTTCACTCTTAGTTTATTAAAGTTGGTTGTCTGATTATCCTATAATTTAGTTAACATATGTTGTTAATTGAACCAAACATTTATTAAAGGATATTTTTGTTCTTCGTTGATTATCTTTAAGATGTGTATCAAAACACCTGTACACATGTGGTATAAAACAACTGCCCCCAAAAATGGCATAGTTCTAAAAAATTACAGTTATCCCTCAGGGCTTGAAAAAAATAAGAAGTAAAATCTTTTCCCTTGCCTTTTTCTCAGAATTGAATATACTGTTGCACATCAGTATGTAAAATCCAGTGAAGTGTAGGTGATATCCAACTTTCTAAAACACTTTTGTTAATCCCAGAAACTAGAAACTGGCCATGGAATATCATTGCTTCCACAGAAAGTAATTTCCAGAATAAGTTCTTTACTTAATGTTACAGCCAATAGAAAGAATTGAGGATATGTAAAGTAAACTAATAGATTTACCCTTTCTGTCTCAGAGCATTATATACATACTGCCTGTCAATGCAGCTTAGTTTATTATACACATTTGGTTCATAATCACTGGTTATAAAGAATAAATAAAGTTTTTTTAATTTATTTATTTACAATTTAAAACTTAGATTATCATCCGTCAGACCTAAGTCTGTCAACAGATATACTAAAACTATATTTAAGAAACAAAACTATACTTCATTACAACAATTAATTTCTTGTTGCAACAATTACATAAAGAAAATAAATAACTAAGCTTTAACCATTCAACAATACATTATTTATTGATTTATAATAATTATTAACATTAAAATAATAACTATAATCATGTTATAATTGTCTGGACTGCCAGTATAAATCCAACATGAATCCTGTTAGTACCTAATTACGTTATAGTTAATGCCCAGTCAATGAGAAGTTTTTTTAAATCACTTTTTTCATTTTTACGGTAAAGAATTAAGTAATGCAGGAACAACATACTTCCTTAATCAATCGTTTACCATAAGTATTATTATGTCTATCCGTAATAAAGCTAATTGCTCTCAAATTGTATCCACTTTCTACATTTACCCTGTATTCACTGTTGTAAAAGTTCTTAAAAATAATTAAGAATTTAAATAGACCTCTAGCTGACAGAAACCTTGTAAGATTATTTAAATTGGTGTCATAATTGTTATCATAATCATAACGAGCAATATCTTTGAGGACCCTATTTTGTATTAAATTTATTTTATTTATGAGATATTCTGCACCAGATCCCCATGCTGTCAAGCCGTATCGAATAACAGATTCTCAAACAAGGATGAATAGAGTAAGCGTTTACAGTGAATTTGGTAATAGGGGTGAGATGTGGTGGAATTTCATAGCAATTAATTAAATTTTTATATATGTTTTATATGGTGATCCCATCTAAAAAAAAGAGTCAAAATGTACACCCAAATATTTGTATTTGTCAGCATTCTGGAGATGTTCACAGTTACAGTTTATGTGGTAATTTTTTATACAGTCACATGTATGACAAATAATTTTTATTGGTCTTTGGGATCGAAGATAAGGAGATCTTATATGTAAAACAACAGTTTTTTTAACATTAATAACTAGGCCTTTGTCATGAAGCCACTTTAATAGATTATTCAAATCTTCTTGCATTAAAAACTCTGCTTCTTCCAATTGCTTATGTCCAAGTGCTAAAACACTATCATCAGCGTATTGAAAAAGACGTGAATTAGAGATCACGCTAGACATATCATTAACGTACAGATTAAAAAGTGTTGGGCCCAAGATAGACCCTTGAGGCATGCCACTATCCGTTTTGTATCTATTACTATATTTATCTTTAATTTTAACAATAAGTTTTCTGTTACTTAAGTAGTTTTGTAGCATATTATTAAAGGGGCCATTAAACCCTAGCTTATTTAGGGCATCTAGAAGTTTATGATGGTCTAACTTATCAAAGGCTTTTCGAAAATCTAAAAAAGTAAGATTACATGGTTACATTTATTTAAATTAATATTGACAAAATCAGATAAATCATTTATAACATCATTAGTCCCAATCCCCTTTCTGAAACCATATTGAGTTTCACCGATTAATTTGTTATCATCAAGGTACTTAGTAACATGCATAGAGACATACCGTTCAAAAACTTTTTCGATACATGACAGTATAGAAATTGGACGATAATTATTTAAATCTTTAAAATAACCAGCTTTACAGATAGGTCTAACAATAAACATCTTCAGTAGATCAGGAACCCTCCTTGATTTAATTATATTGTTTACTATAATTGAAATTAAAGGGCTGACTTTATAAACAACATATTTCAAATCTTTGATCCGTATGCCATCTACACCGGGCGATTTTTTATCATTCATAGATGAAATTATGTTATCTATTCGTTTAGGAGAACTTAAAGGTAAATGAAAAGACACAAGCTGCATGCAATTGCCACCCGTGAATTTCCAGAACTTATATATACAATTATGTTTAATATCACCTACTGAAGTTACAAAGTGTTTACCGATAATGTCTGCAGCAACCTTACCCACGTCATTAAATGTACCGCTTACATGTTTAATTATAGTATCGTCTAAGTTACGCTTAGAGGGTAACCCCATCAAAGAGTTAAGTAGTTTCCAGTTACCCTTAATATCATTCTTTTGAAAATTTTTTAATTTATCATTAAAATACTTCTTTGCTTTTCGTATTTCAATATTAATTTTATTTCTATATAATACGTAATTTTTCCGATTTTCCAGGTTAGCTGGTGCTTTTTTCCATTTTTTGAACAGTTTGTCTCTATACTTTATTTTATTTAGAATGTCATCCATGGCTTTTTTCTATTTTGAATTTTAATCCTATCACTATTTCTGCGAACTAAAGAACAGTTATATACAGGATTAATTATATCAACGAATTTCTCATATGCAGATGGATTATTATCCATGTTATTACCTAAGGTGTCATAATTTATGCTATCTAACTTATATCTAATTAAGGCATTATCTAAGTAAAATGAACCATGACTGTCATCCATCGGTCGTTGGGAGGAATTCATGTACAACCGATCTGCTATTACCACATAGTGATCAGAAATTTTAGTTTCAATTACTCCAAAAAAAACGTAATCAGGAAAGCCTCTAATAAAAATGTGATCTATACAAGATCTAAGAATTACTCCATCTCTTATTTCCTCCCTCGTTATATCAGATATGCAAGACATGAATCCCATTGTATGTAATAAGGTTTGTTAGTAACTAACTACAGTATTTTCCTTAGTAAGATCAATGTTCATATCTCCAATTAAGACCACAGTATTATTATTACAATTATGTAGAATATTTTCAAGATTATGTAAAAATTCATGAACATTTAAATCTGGCGGTCTGTAAAGCATATTTTCGTAAAATCATTGGTCTTAACGCCCAATTCCACTGAAACCTAAATGCATAATAGTTCACAACTTGAGATAGTCAAATCAAACATTATTCTTTCAGCACTGAGTGTGCTACGACAACAAATAATTAAAATACCACCACCAGACCTAATATTCCGGACACAGTGATAGGAGTCACAGCCATTAATCTGATAAAAATCAATTAAACTTATTTCATTATCCGTAATGTTTATTTCCGTGAGAACTATCAAATCTACGTTACTATTACCTAGGTGAAACAAGAATTCATCCCAATGACCGCGAATAGTCCTAATATTTAAATGAAGTATACTCAGTTTCGATAAACTGGAGTAATCTTGCAAAAATTCATCTAGGTTCGAGTAGTAATTATCAATAGCCGAAAACCAGCCATTAAAAATATTATTTTCATTAATGTTTTCCATTTCAATAGAGATTCGAAAATATGTCTAAAACGCACAGATTACATAAGCTATAATTTGTATCCAAACATAATATAAACATTTTATTTAGAAACATATAAATTTTATTTGTAAAGACTGACTTAATACTAATCGTTGTTATGACTAATGTCTTATCTACATAAAAACACAGTCTAACCGATTTTGTTAAAGGGGTGAGAGAACATATATTTTATAGAACAAACGCTCGAATAAGATCGTAGGTGTAACTTAATGATATCAGTATCATATTATATGATATCAATGTCGTCACCATAACAGAGATAACATTTTTGAGATTGGCTCGCATGAGAAATACATAGTGTTATAAAAGTCAATTATCCTTATCAATTTAAGCCAGTTTCTAAAAATAAAATATTTTTCATTAAACTATGATTCACTTTAAGAAATAAACTGATGCTTATAAACATAGAAAAGCAGCTGCTGAATTGGCATAAAATTAAATTAAGTGAAAGTCTTCCTTTTTTTATACTATTGGAACAGTAATACCAAAACGAATCTTGAGTCATCAATAACAGAAAATGATAAATATAAAATGCAATAAAAAGATAGAAATAACTAGCACGTTTAATAACTTACATTTACAGAACTGATTGTAATGTACATAATAATATTATTACGAAACAATTTTATTATACTCTTAGGGATAACGCTATCATAGTTACAAATTTATATAACTCACTTTTTTGCAGATCCGCCTCAGTATTAATTTGAATAGCAAACCCATCTTCACTTTTCTTAACAAATATTTTACCATTTCGTACCCAAACACATTTGTACTGAAGTTCACCTGCTTTTTGTTTCGTTTTATAAAGTAAGTCTTTTATTGATTGTACTAGATTTTCATTAATATATACTTTTTTGTCACTTCCATCTGTATGAACCATATCATTTGTTAGCTTCTCGTGCTTTTTGCTGATGCAGAAATCTCGCGTTTTTCTGCTGTTAAATTGCACTATGATTGGGGATGAATCAGTTTTCTTCCTACTAGGTAGTCTATGAACCGCTTCCACACCGTCCAAGCTGAAAGGAATATCTAGTTTATCAGTGATTTTCTGAAGAGAGTCATGTAAATTTTCTTTACGGTTTCCATCGGGGTGTAATTTTAGCCCGTGAATTTCAATATTTTTGTTTCTTCCATATTGTTCGAGCTGTATGATTTTTTCTTTTAGCGAAGTGATTTTCTTATCTTTCTCTGTTACGCTTTCTCGGAGTTGTTTCACTTCTTGGAGAAGATCCCTGTTAGATTTCTGTAATTCACTAATTTCATTTTTAATATCGTCATAGAACAGGGATAGCCTACCAAGTTCATTTTTGGCCCTACTGGCAGAAGCTCTGACAAAGCTGAAGTCAGAGCTTCTGACTTAGAACTCAAAGCTGTTCTAAAATGATAACTTTTAATTCATTAATACTGGTGAAATCTAATATTTCTTTGGTCAAATCCACTGATTTGTTGTCAGTAAATTTGACTGATTTGCGACACTCATAACACATCCACTCTTTTTTCTTTTTCTGCGACATTCGCTGATATGTATTCTCCGTAATTCCAACGCATTTATGGTGGTAACCATATAAACAAAAGCGACAAATAATATATGTTCCATCAATCGGTAATTCTCCCTCACAGGTATTGCACTTCTTCATTTTCAAATATATTTTATCAAACAGGATTACAATATAATAAAATATTTAACATTGGCATATAAAATACAACATAATTGTTCAAGAAAATATACAGTTGTGTATTTAAGATAAGAACTGCTATCTACAACACTCTGAACAGGAATGCGACACACGTCTATTCAGTACAGCAGCCAGACGCGAACTTTTAAAGAGTAGTTAGATAATTTGTGTAGTTAATGTAATTATTCATTTAAGATTTACACAGAATTGTTTTTGTAAATAATTTATAAATTATCAATATGTTAGCAGAATTATCAGATATTCAAAGAGTTTTTAATCAGTCATATCTGATAAACCACTGATGCTCTCAATTGCCCAAAAAAAGAACTTAACATTTTCACTACATGAATGTATTTAGTGATTTGTCTATAAAGTCGGTATAAATCATATACATTTTATTCCATTACTCAAGGGAATTTGATAAATTTTGTGGACCTTTTGTTACTGTAGTTTCATATTCAGAATTTTACTGTAGTTCAGAATTTTTTAATATAGAGTTTTGAATTGCATAAGTATACAGTTCAGATAGTATTCATACTCTTAAATTAGTCATCCTTGTGTTCTATTTCCTTAAAACACAACGCAACTTGTGTTTTTTAGGGTATTTGAATGTGCATATAATAATACTTTTTAAAATTTCAAGTAGTAACTCAAATGAAATTAGTAATTAATAGGAATCATTGCAATTTTCTCACTGATTTATTCACATTTTTGGTTCATATTATTAGGTAGTATCATCACTGCTTTCCAAATTATTTTTTCATTCAAGTAGAAAATAATCTTTGAAGTGATCTTTAGAAATTATTGATCTTTTTATTCACCTTTTTTACCCCAGTGTATATTTAATATTTATATCATTTTAGCTGTAATAGTATTTATTAGTTTATATTTATTTATAATTAATTCACTGCATTTAACCCCAAAGTTTTTGTGTGTAAATATGGAATGGAAATTTTGTAGCCTTATGAAAAATACTATGCCTGTCCGGGATATGAACCCACGACCTTTTGGATGAAAAATGAAATCTGCTAGCTGCTATGGAGTTTGGCTGAGATTTAATTATTAAGCTATTTTTTATTTTGAATTATGCATTTATTTTAATTAGTATTCTTCACCTGTTAGTTGTGCTAATTCTTGTTAGGAGGTGGTTATGTTTGTTGTAATTGTAATTGCCACTTGTTCCATATTAATGATTTCATCAGGGTAACCATACTAATTTATTTTAATACTATTGGTTAATCAATAATTATTTCGGAGCTATTATTTTATATTTGATTCTAATAAAAATAAATCATGGCCTGGAGACATGAGGTTGTATTCATTCGTTTTCTAATTGTCTTTTTTTTTGTTTAGTAAAGCATTTTCCTTTCATTGCAAGTGTATTATTTTAGTCAAATAAAATAATTGCTATTTTATTTATGTCTCTGACTAGTTTTTTATATATAATCTTTATTAGTCATTTATTTTATAAATTTTGGTAAAATGGATTGCTTCTAATTTTGTTACTCATCAATTCTTCCTTTTTTAAATAAATATATTTTGCTTTATCAGTATATTTATATAAAGCACTACGTTATCAGAATTGTAATATTTAGGCATCAAATAGCATGAGCTGGAACAGTTTTTAAAATTATGATATTTTTGAATTAGCCTATGATTATTTGGATGATTCACCTGATAATGGTTAACAGAAATTATGAGTCCAGTGATCGATGCATCCTTAGTAACAAAATAGAAGAGTTATTCATTGTCAAATTCTGTAATGCTTTGTTATAATAAGGTTTAAATATTATTCTTAGAATTCAGTTTTTGAAAAATATTTAAATGGATTTTAAAAATGTGGAATTTTATTCTAACGGTGTTTGTCAAAAATCTCAATTTATGTTCCTGGTATTTCATTTAATGGATTATGATTTGTAAATCTGCTGTTCATTACTGAACATGAGTATGTTTAGTAGACACTTTCTCATCAAATGTGAATAGTGTTTTCATCATTGCTGATGTATATATAGCAATACATAAAAAAACAATTTATTACAATAAAATCTTGATATTAGGAGAAAAGTGGGTAAAAGTTTTTTTTAATATTACAGTAATTATGGTCTTGGTTTCATATTGCAAAGTGTGTGTGAGTGCGCGTGTTCAGTTAGTCCTTGTAGGCAGCTAATTTCCTTTTTTTTACTTAGTACTTAAATTAAGATATGCAGTAATATTTTTATGTAACTTAGTTTTCATAAATTTTAATCTGTAAGAAGCAAGATGCAGTATTTATTGGAAGTCGTTATCCAGTTCGTTCTATGTTTATGTAGAATATAAACATCATATATTATATTAATATAAACATCATTAATCTATATCATAAATTAATGTAGAATATAAACATCATATATTTATTAGAAATATTAGTTTATTTCTTGTTTGATTACTAATTAATCCATTTTTTACAGGTGACTGGTGAGGTGGAGGTGGGGCTTTTGGCCATTTCAGGAAATTGTTGGTTAAACAAGAAAATTTTTAGAAAATGTTTTTCGTAAATCTAATCGTAGTAATTAACTTAGGTATTTTAGTTACTTCAGTCTTTGTACGTGCAGGTAAGTAAAATAAATTGATGCTTTAACAGTAAGTTAGTATAACATAATTAAGAACGGACATCTGCCCCTCTAACAGCAAATCTATGTATTTTTTATGTTATAAAAGGCAATTTTTTTTATAAAAGTGTTTATTCTGTATTATTCTTAAATTATTTAGTTAAAAGTGAATGCACTTTCTCAATATTTAATTATGAAATGTTGATGCTTTATTTTGTAGGCCTTAGGAATACTGTGTAGTGTAGATTTTATTACAAAGTGAACCCTAGTAGTTATAGGTTGTGATATCTTTTCAGATATGAATGCTTATTGTTGTAATTACTGTTGTCTTAATCTGATCTATTCCACTACTGAGTTGAGGCAGTGTATGTAATGCATAGAATTAAATTGTTATCTCTAATTACATAAATACTAATGAATTACTGCTTTTGATGTATATAAAATGTTAATTTGTAACTGTATTTTAGCACATACAATAATTATTGCGTTAGTTGAGTAAATATCCTCATACTTATACAATATATGCAGTATAATCTATTTTTTAACTGAAGTTATTAATCTTCTAAATGTTCTAAATATTTTTTAGAAAACATATCAGAACATCTTCTAAATGTTGTTCTCCCAAAAAGTGTGCTTTTTTTTACTTTCTAATTATTTAATGTTTATTGTTTACATTTAGTTGTTGTTTACTCAAAATCTTGAGAACTATTTTGAATGCTAAGTGAAAGATCTTATTACTTAAACTCTTTTTTTTTATATAGATAAAATGAAGCTTAATATTGATTTATAAAGCTACCTTGTACAGAAAAAAGATTATTTTATTGATCAGTTCATTTTTACAAGATTAACCTTTTCAATGTATTTTTCTCTCTCAAACTAATGTGATATAATTATTATAGTATCACATTGGAAAATTGGATTTAATAATACTAACCAGGTTTTGTCATAAAATTATTGATAAATAATTTTCTGAAACATAATTAACATTTCTGTTTTACAAAAGGAATCCTTTGATACTCTCCTCAATTTCATCAAATTTTTGGTTACCCTAAAGTATATTGATTCAGGCGATAAAATAATATTATAATGAAATAGCTATATTATTGTTTGTTAGCGTATATGTCCACGTAAAGTAGTTATTTTTAATTTGAAAAAAAAAAAAACAAAGAGCTAATGATCTCACCTCAACAGTGTAGGTAGGTTTTCAGATTTACAGAATAATTTATATTCTGTTAAAGATAAATACTGGTGTATAACCTCATCACGTGTAAAAGATGAGTTATAATTTATACGTAATTATTAATAACAGGGTCAATCCATTTGTAAGTGATCCAAGAGTGTGGTTACTTGACCAATCCAAAAAAAAATTTTAACTTGCCCACTTGTGTCCTACATGTTTCAGGACCTTAAAACTATTTTTTTTTTATTGTATTACTTAAGCAGTTTACTTTTGGCGGCCATTTTGTTATGGTGTGCACACCTATTTTTCTGATTGCAAGGGTTTATGGAAAAAATCATAACTAAAAACTATTGGTCCTGGAGGGATGAAACAAAAACCTATTTATTCATATTTTCCCAAGCTAAAAGATTAGTCCAGTGGTTTATTTACCCATCACTCTTCTTTCTATGAGAAAATTACCAATAAATTTGAACATGAAAAATAGTGAAATTTCACTTTTGGTAATTTTTTGAGGAGGAAGGGTTGGCATACACAGTTTGTGTATGCACAGTTTGCATACACAAACACAGTTATTGAATTATTGAATACACATTACACAGTTTGCAAAGTACACAGTTTGTGTACTTTTTTATATTTAGATATTTATTAGTAGTTTTACCATAAATAATATTAATGGTGATATATTTACCCTTAGATTTTTATACATTTTTGAAAACTAATTTTTTTTTAATTAAAATTTTGGCTTCAAAAAGCTGATGGGGCTGGTGGCAAAAATCTCAAATTTGCACAACTTGCAGTGTTTTTGTAGATGTTTATGGCAAATAAAAAAGTTTCTTATGTGTACTTGTAAAAATGTTATAACCTCTCAAAAATCATGAAAAACCTGTTAAAAGTGATACCATTTTGACTCACAAAATAAGTGTTTCAAAGGATTTTCTTGTCTTCTTGGCACTTTAATATTTTTATACTTGTTGAAATAGACTTGTTTGAATCATTCAACTGCAGTGTTTGTGTTATAACAGGCGCTTGAAGTCATTTCCAGTCGTCAGGAAAATTCATGTTGCAACATGCTCATTTATGCTTGTTGCGTCATGAAAACTATTAATTTGTTGTTCAAGATGAGATACAAAGTTTCCATTAGGTCAACAGCCAAGCCTAGGTCACAGTTCACCCTTTTGTGTTCTATTTCAAGGAAAATTATGTATTACAACCCAAAAGTGTCGGAATTTTAAGTGATCACTTGAAGCACGATGCAGCAACATTTTATTGCTTTCAAAACCTTTTAACGGACTATATCAAGGAAGTACATCAGAACATTAAAAAATTTAACTATTTTACTGATGGTGCTTCAAGTCACTATAAAAGTAAAAAAAAAATTAATTTGTGCAGGCACAAAAAGTACTTCGACCTTGAAGCTGAATGGCACTTTTTTTGGATCATTCCATGGAAAAAACACCTGTGATGGTGTGGGAGGAACAACAAAACGAGAGTTGGCAAAGGCCATTAAAAAGTGGAATATCAAATTTTGATAAAATTTTGTAATTACAATCTGAAAAACGTATATTTTGATTAAATCAGATGAGGTAGCTAAGATTTCAGAAATTCTAAAAACTCGTTTGGCTGCTGTGAAAGAGTTTTTGGTAGTAGAAGCTATCACAAGTGTGTTCCTGTGTCAGAAGGCATTGTAAGATGTTATTTTACTTCAGACTCCAAGGACTACGAAGACCATTCTGTGTCAAGTATTGTACCACTTTCACTTAAGGAAAAAGACTATTGCTTGTGTTATGATGATTAGTTGTAGATAGGAGAAGTGGTAGATATTATCCTTGAAAATGACAATATGCAGGTTCTTTTTTCCACCTAGCTGAACCACGCACATCCTTTCAAAAGTCTTAACAAGACAAAGTGTGAGTACTGATCTGCAAAGTCCTGAAAAAGTTGACATCACTTGAACTAACTGCAGTGACAGGTCGTTCTCACACAATTTCAAGAGAATTATCACAAGAGATATTACAGCTGTTGGTTAACCATACCAAATAATAAACTTTCATTGCTACAAAAACAGGCTGTTTCATTGAGGAATAATTAAAATTTTGCTATAATCTATTTTTTCTTTGATAGTGTTTACAAAAATAAAAATTAATTCTTAAAATATCAGTTTATGTAAGTTTACAAACATATTTGAATAAAAATTGTATTAGGTTACTGGTATTTGTTGTTTAAGTTATTAAATTACGACTTATATTAATAATTTAAAAAAATTATTTTAAAAATTTTGATAATGTAAACTTCAACAACATAGATGCTAAATATAAAAAAAATATAAAGTGCAAAGAAGACAAGGACCCCCTTGGAGCACTTAGTGAGTCAAAGTGGTATCACATTTAACAGTTTTTTCATGATTTTTGAGAGGTTTTAACTTTTTTATTAGTACAATACACAAGAAAACTTTTTATTTTCCATAATCATCTACAAAAACACTGCAAGTTGTGCAAATTTGAGATTTTTATCACCAGCCCCATTAAAGTTATTTGAAGCTAAATTTTGAATTAAAAAAAAAAATTAGTTTTCAAAAATTCATAAAAATTTAAGAGTATATCAGCATTAATATTATTTATCGTAAAACTACTAACATACACCTACATATAAAAAAATATTTCAAACTGTGTATGTCATCCCTGCCTCTTAAAAAAAAAAAGACCAAAAGTAAAATTTCACCATTTTTATTGTTAATTTTCCAATAGGAAGAAGAGAGATAGGTAAATAAACCACTAAACCAATCTTTTACCTTGAGAAAATATGAATAAAGAGGTTTTTGTTTCATCCTTCCAGGACCAATAGTTTTTTAATTATGATATTTTTCATAAACCCTTACAATCACAAAAATAGGTGTGCACGCCGTAACAAAAATGGTTACCACAGGTAAACTGCTTAAATAAAAATTAAAAAAAAAAAAAAAAAATAGTTTTAAGATCCTAAAACATGTAGGAAACAAGTGGGTAAGTTTCAATTTTTCTTTGAATTGGTCAAGCAACCAGCTTATTTTTTTGGGGGCACTTCAAATGGATTGACCAAACAGTTAGTATGAATTTCCTGAAAAAACAAAAAAAAACAAAAGGTTTTATGTGTTATTTTCTTTGTTTCAGTCCCTTCCCCACCACGTATTGTTAAGCAGCCTCCCACAGAAGAATTATTATTTCAAGTTGCAACACAACAAAACGAAAATGACAAACCATTTATTATAGAATGTGAAGCTGAAGGAGAACCTGCACCTAAGTAAGCATTTAATTTATACATAAGATTAGAATTTTAAATTTTTAAAGAAATTGAAGAATGATATTTTACCATATTTTTTATTTGCAAAAAATGTGTTATGTTTTTCAGGAGGGAATATTGTGTTCATTTAAATATTTTTTGGTGTTTTAATAATCATCATTGTTTTTTTCCAATATATGATCTTATTTTGATATGTTTTTCATAAACACCGTTTTTTTTTAATATTTAATATTATTCAATGAATCCCCTTAGTAATTATAGTAAAATGGAGTAAATGTAAAGAAGAAATTATATTTTTACAGTTTTATTTTTTAAGAAGAACTTTTTTGGAATTTTATTTGTCAATTTTCTTTTAAAATATTGAATTTTCAAAAATAAAATAAGTACTACATAATGAGCGATGTCTTTCCATGTAATAGAATTATGTTTATCAAATTTTATTACATATAATGAAATAGTCTGTATTATTTTTCTTCGAATTTGAATTAAATAACATGCTAATTTTTAATTTGTTCATTAATGTTAATATTTTTCTATTTTATCAAACATTTTTTATTTAAATCATTGCTATTTCTTTTATATAATAAATTTTTTGTGATTCATATTCAGTTTTTAAAAATCAATATTTTAGGAACTAACAAGCACTTGATATTGAATGAAGGTAAAATTACTCTTAAGAAATTATGAATTATCTTAAGAAAGAATGAATTAAGAAAAAGTAATAACATCTTCTTTTACTTACTGCAAAGGTGTATTCATTGATTTGAAAATAATATGAATAATTTTATTTTCATGTAATTATTACTTTTAATATGAATCCAATTCCGGCTAATGAGTTTAGTAAATACAGCTTAGTTTATTGACTACTGCAATTTATTAAAGTAGTCATTACTACATCCTCAATTTGTCTGTTTTATATATTCCAATCTTTGTTTTCCTCTACAGTTATAACCTTCTATACATCCTATCACTAAACAAATTGGAAGTCATAATAGATAGACCACTGATGATCATCTGGTTTATCTCTTTACAAGATTCTGCCATAAATTTTTCAGTTTTTTTTTTTAATTCACTTGAAACCTCTTGCTGAATATTTATCAACTCGTCTAATTTTCAATATTCTTATTGAAAACCAATTTTATTTTAAAAAATCTCTTCTCTTTTCCAATGTAATTTTCTTTTTTATATCTATCTCCAATAATTATTTTCCTTCCTTTCTATATCTTTCTTTCAACTAATCTTTCTTTGCTGATTTTCAACTTTTATTATTTATATTTCTAGAACCTTTATTTACATTTGTCATTCATCCATTAATTCTAATGAATGTTTTTTCCTAATTTTTTGTTACCTTTATTTCTTTCTTTCCAATACATTTTCTCATTACGTGGAAATGATAGGCATTCGCATACGCTTAACGATTTAAAGTATGCATTTTAACAAAAATCTATACATGAAAGTAAACTTTAAAACAACTTTCCAAGGAAATTTTTTTCCAATTTTAAATGTGGGACATGGGTTTCCTTCTGGATAATAAATAAAAACTTTCTATCCCTCCATGTTGCTAGACTAATGCTAGGTAATTCAGTGTGCTTTTAATGAGATAGATTTTTCTGAAATAATGTAACTACAAATTATAAACTATTTTTTTCTGTCACATTGTTTAAGGAAGTTATAAATTGGAGTTATATTGAAATAAAATATTCTGTTATTTATACAAATCATACAGGTAATTAATATTTTTACTGTTATTGTGATGTTATTTATTCTTTATGATACGGTAATGAGAAATAGATTGTAATCGTTATTTAATAGACAAAAAGTATTGGTGTTTAATTTAAGAAATTATGATAATGTTGTAAATAAATCAGCCTACTACATATAAAGCATTTACCGTTTCCTCCTACAGAAATATTTAGAATATGTCCAAAGAGTTTATCTTTATAATTATATTTCCATTATTACTGATAAAACCTATTTTAAGGTATTGTTAGAATATTACAATATTTATTACACCAATTTTGTTATAATTACTCAAATTAAATATAAAATATTTATCAAATTAATAAGAATATTTATTTACATTTTTTACTTGTTTTTGCTACATTTTTAGTAAAAATTTTAACCAGTAATATATTTTGTTTGGCAGTTTTTACAATAACATGTTTTTGATACTACCATCATCGGTTTTATTAATGTTTTTAAAAAGGATATATAAATAATTAAAAAAATTAATTTATATTACATATCTGGCTGTTGTCTGATAATAAAATGATGCAATTTTATTTAATTTAAAAACTGTAGCTCATTCAGAGTATTAGCTTATTATATAGTATTAGGTTAAACAATTTTTTAAACTTCATCATTATGTTGCCATTTTTTCAAAATGCTTTATTTCGTTAATTTTTTTGTAAAGTGGGTTCTGAAAGTCCCTGTTCTGTATGCTTGAGAACTATGTGGAACATTCTGTTCTTTCAGTGTTGGGTTGGTTGCCCTGTGAGTTCTTTGGCATTGCTCAGTAATAAACTAAGGTGTCGGTTTTTGAGTGGTGATTGAATGTGCTTCATTCTGCTTTTTGTTTCGTTTATTGGAATCAATAGTTGTGAGAAATGTAATGGTCCTCTTGGTACATGAACGCATTTTTCATGTTGAATGTGTCTTTCATGAAAGTGACAAGTATACTGATTTAGAAAAGCACAAGTTTTCTGAAAGTTTCCAAATGCGCTTGTTCCTCACTGTAATGCAGTCTGAACTGTTATCGAAAACATTTGGCCAATGGGCTCTGTTGAGTACGCTGATTGAAGTGGAAGACCACCTAAACTAAACAAACAGAAGCTGCTTGATATTTTGGATACTATGGTAGAAAATGCATCAAACTCAATACATTAGTTAGCACAGCAGCAAGATATCAGACTTGCTATTGCACATAAAACTGTTAAAAAGAACTGAAACACTTCTCCCGTACAAAGTAATATATGCTCAACTGAAACTTACAGTTCATGTGAAAAGACTAATTGTCAGTAGTTTAAACGTTTTATTGATCAAAATTCAATAGGTATCCTCTACATTATGTTTTTTACATGTGGAGTGTAGTTTCATCTGGGAGGGAATATTAATTCACAAAATACATGATTGTGGTCAACAACTAACCTCCGTGTATTACACGAACAACTTTTACGTAAAGCAAAACAAAAATTGGAGTCTGGGTTGGTGTGAATAGAACGCACATTGTGGGCTCAATCTTTTTGGAAAATACAATTAATAGTGATCATTATTATGCTGTATTAACAAACTTTATTAAGTTAATTAATGGAAGTGGAGTTCAATCATGGTAGGTTCCAACAAGATGTCCCTTAGGAGAAGAAAACAGAGACTTCTCAGAAATGGTAGGGAAGATTACCAGGATATAGCAAGAAGGTATATTGAAACTAGAAGGGCCCTTAACAGAGCAATTAAGAAAAGAAAAAGAGAGTGCTGGAATAATCTCTGCAGTGAGATCGATACTGACCCATGGGGCCAATCTTATCGTATAGTAACTAAGAAGTTCGGCAGACTATTACCTATTTTGGATAAGGCTAATGCTGAAATGCATGTGGCGAGATTGTTCCCTAGCATGATAGCCGATGATAGTGGACCCACACCATGTGAGAGCAGGAGATTTACTATAGATGAACTGCAACTAGCGGCCAAAAGTCTGGCTTTAAAGAAGAGCCCTGGACCGAACAGAATCCCTGCAGCGATGATCAAAGGTTTAGTCCAGAAGACTCCCTGGGAAGTATTAGAGGTTGCCAGTTACGGTTTGGAGAGAAGAGTTTTCCCCGCGTGTTGGAAAGAGGCCAGGGTGGTGCTCCTTCCTAAAGGTGCATCCATGGAGGAAGACGCCACTTACGGACCCCTGAGCCTATTGAATACCATGGGGAAACGAAAAAATGCTGGCGGGCCATATTATTCGGGAACTAGAACAGGGAGTCGGGATTAGCCCAAACCAGTATGGTTTCTGGCAGGGGCGGTCCACTGTGAAGGCCATCTGTAGGATTTCGGACTGGGCTAATGAAGTCAGAAGAGGCACTTGGCGCACAAGACGCATTCCATTAATGATTTCAGTTGATATAAAGAATGCCTTTGGCTCAATCAGTTGGAGTCACATAAACAGGGAAATGGCCACAAAGGGATTGAGCCCTTATATATGTAGGCAAATCGAGGACTATCTTTCCAATAGAAGATGTTTGATTGAAGCCCAGGAAGGAAGAATTCATTTTGAGATGGAAGGTGGGGTGCCACAGGGAGATCGGTCCTGGGGTCGCTGCTATGGTTGCTAGTTATAGATGATCTCCTGCACAGAATGTTCCCTGCTGGAGTTGAGGTTCTGGCATATGCAGATGATCTCGCTGTACTAGTTGAGGGCGAACGCGGCCACTCAGATCATTAATGAGTGGATGATTTCTAGGGGTCTGCAGTTGTCATTGGAAAAATGTAGGTGTATCGCCTTTACTGGAAGAGTACTGGATCCTATTACTATTTTCATCAATGGTAAAGTTATAGAAGAGGTGCATAGTTTGAAATACTTAGGAGTTACCTTCCAGAGGAATTGTAGATACACTAACCATTTAAGTAACATATGTAGGAAGGCTGAAGCAATGGTAAAGAGTCTTAACATTATAATGGCAACGCAGAATGGCCCTAGAGCATCAAAACGCAGATTGTTGGTGTCAACGATAGTATCCTCGTTGATGTATGCTGTTCCTGCATGGAGTCATGCTATAGATATCAGGCGTTACAAGGAGAAGTTAGCGAGGGTGCATAGGAGAGGGCTCCTAGGTGTGGTGGCCGCATATAGGACAGTGTCCTATGAAGCCCTTTGTGTTCTCGCCGGAGTACTGCCGATAGACTTCATCGCGAGATATAAAGTCGAAAGATCGAAGGGCAGAGCAGATCAAGAGGCCAAAGATGAAATCAATACTACCTGGCAGGAGAGGTGGACTAATAGCTGTGTGGGTCGCTGGACAAGACAACTCATCCCGGAGATCGAACCATGGATAAGAAGAGGTTTTGGCGAGATGGATCACTTTTTAATGCAATTTTTCACCGGGCATGGCTCATTTAATAATTACTTAAATAAAGTAGGAAGGAGAACAGAGGCTATCTGCATGTATTGCGAAGAGATCGACGATGCAGAACATACTTTCTTCATATGTGAAAGATGGGCCACCCTCGGATTTGACATGGCGATCGACGGGATGACTCCTGAAGCTATAGTACCTTTTATGACTAGTCGGGAATCCAACTGGAAGAAAATAGCGTGTTAAACCAGACAGATCATCGCAGAAAAACATTGACGAAAGGAGACTGGGTTTTTGATTTAGGTTAGGGAAGGGAGGACAGCCTCAGCAGGGAGGGCCGGCATGCCGAGGTGTGCCGGTTCCAATGAGCCGCTGGGGACTTCGGGGGATATAGTTTAGGGAATAATAGAATAATAAAACACAAGATATAGAGAAAAGACCTCGACACCACGTCACGACACTCCAAGTATGGCGTGTTGTCTGAAAGGGGCATATAAAATAAAGATTACTCTCAAAAAGAGCTACCGGTAGGCCGACCTGCCATGCCAGTATATAGCTGGTAGGCGGGAAGGCCTATTTGAGTATAAAGACACTCCCCTGGGTGGCGTAATACCAACAAGTCGGTCCGGCCCAGAGGAGCTGAGAGAGAGAAAAAAAAAAAAGGTTCCAACAAGATAACTCACCGGGTTGGTCTAGTGGTTAACTGGTTAACACGTCTTCCCAAATCAGCTGATTTGGAAGTCGAGAGTTACGGCGTTCAAGTCCTAGTAAAGTCAGATATTTTTACATGGATTTGAATACTAGATCGTAGATACCGGTGTTCTTTGGTGGTTGGGTTTCAATTAACCACACATCTCAGGAATGGTCGAACTGAGAATGTACAAGACTACACTTCATTTACACTCATACATATCATCCTCATTCATCCTCTGAAGAATTATCTAAACGGTAGTTACCGGAGGCTAAACAGAAAAAAGAAAAATGAGGTTCCAACAAGATAACCCATCGAGTTAGTCTAGTGGTGAACATGTATTCCCAAATCAGCTGATTTGGAAGTTGAGAGTTCCAGCATTCAAGTCCTAGTAAAAGCAGTTACTTTTATATGAATTTGAATACTAGATCGTGGATACCGGTGTTATTTGATGGTTGGGTTTCAATTAACTACACATCTCAGAAATAGTTGACGTAAAACTGTACTAGACTATACTTCATCCTCTGAAGTAATACCTTAATGGTAATTCCCAGTGGCTAAACAGGAAAAAGGAAGATTCCAACAAGATGGCGCCACAGCAAACACAACTAGCAATGACTTTTTTTATGAAATGTCTTTGGTGAACGAATCATTTCAAGAGGTTACTCTCTTTGTGGGCAGCAAATTAATGTTGTGCAACAGACCACACATGATTGACAAAATAAAAACCGTAATAATGGCATACATACGGGACATTCCAGTACATCACCTGGTTAAAGTGTTAGAAACAAATTGAAACTTGTGCAGTGTTGTATTGATGTTGGAGAAGGTCATTTTCAACCCTTTTATAAACCATTCCTATTACTGTAATATCCGTTACTACAAATTATAAAATAAAAATACAGAGTAATGATAAGGAAATTTTCATCATTGCATTTCCATAATTTCGGTGCACAACAACTTTTTTAATGTAGTGTATAAGTTATATTTTATGACCAACCATATCTTTTCCTTTATGTACATTTTTGTAGAGTTTGAGTTTTGCAATTGTATTATATTTCTTATTAGTTAAGGATTTAGCCATATTGGAAAAACAGTTGATGACAGTGCGAAAGAATTCCACCTCTCTCCCTAAAAATGAAAAGTTTTATTTTTTTAAGTTCTTTAATTCTGTTGAAATCTTTTTACCACATCAACTGTTTGCTTTATGTATTTGTATACGGATAAAAATTAACAAAATTATGAATTTATAAATGACAGAAAAACAAGATTTTTTGGTTTTTACCGTATCATGTAATAGTCATTTGTTTCACATACATATGAGAATAACTTCTTTCATCAATGGTGTTGTTAGTGATTCCAGTTTTGTTTGACATCGAAATATCTGCATTGCTTTACCGAGTCAATTCTTCCTTCTTTTGTTAAGATATTGCTTATTGTCTCTTAGTCTCATCCTTTTATTTTCATATTATATTCTGCCATAATGACTTCTAGTTTTGAAATGATGTTCTGAATATCTTGTCCTTCATCTCCTAAAAAATCCACATCATCTCTGAACCTTTTATTTCCTTCTCCCAGTGTAGATCTCTTCATCCCATTACATGCCATTTTCAATTTAATTTGCTTATTGAAGATTAGAGATAAACAGCACTTTTACTTTAGGACTTTCGTTTTTAGAAGTAGCAGCTGCTGCTGTTATAATCAGTATAATCTTTAATAATGAAAGTACGGTTTATTGTCTATTTTTTGTCCTTTTTCTTTGTAGGTCAAATCACTCAGTTTGAATATCCTTTACTTTTATAGTTGTTATCCAATTCAAGTATCAATTCTTAAATCATTAAGGTCACAATTGGCTTTTCATTTTTAATTTGTACTCTTTGGCCTTTTAATATTATAATTAGCTGATCCTTTTTGGCATTTCTAAATGCTTTCTTGGTTTCTTTAACCAGTAGTTCTTATTAAACCAGATTGTGTCTTGTGCCCCTCTTGATGATTCCATACTATTCTGCTATAACCATACATTCCTTTTTTAATTATATTTTCTGTTCAATATTAACAAAAGAATCTTCCTATTGCTAAATTAAACTACTTGTCCTTAAACTGTTGTACTTGAGTGTAATATTGCAGAAAAACAAAATTTATTTGTTTTAGAGAGATGTCGTTGTGTATGTATACTCAATGTCTATTAAAATCCTTTCCTGTCTAAAGTGGAGTCGTGTGAATATTTATATTAGGAATTTTAATGATAGTAATCAGGCTGGTGAAGGCAGCCAGGTTAACCTGATAAGCATTTCAACTCCAGGTACTGGACATTTCTGTGACCACCAGAGAGCACTTTTTTGTATCCCTAGGTTGGTCTATAGGCATTTTTGCTATAACAAAACCACATAAAGCCAGATGGTAGGGAGTTAAATGGGTTTCCCTAACCTCAAAATTTATCAGGTGGGTTATCTAGCCAAAAACTTTAGTACTGCTGTGGAAGAAGGGTTCAAGTTCAAACTTACAGCTATGAGTTTCTTGCTCCTTAATACAATAAAGCTGTCCTATATATTTGGAGATATTTAAAGTATTATATAAGTGAATCATAACACTTTGACAGAACATTCACTTTTATATTAGAGTATTACGCCTCAAATATAAACAGTACTGTTTCCTTATAGTAATTATGGAATTTTATCTGATTCAAAAAGTTTGTGGATCATAAAATGAAGTTCATAAATTTAATGTGAATATAAATAAACATAACCTTAGTTTCTTTCAGTGACTTTTTTTACCAAACTTTGTATGTTTTTTCTGTAATTTTTATTGATACAATGAACCTTTATCTGTGTATTAGCTTACTGAAATTCCCCAAGGTAATTCTTTTCTTTTTGTTGTGTAGGTATAGGTGGATAAAGAATGGTAAAAAATTTGATTGGCAAGCTTATGATGATCGAATATCACAACAACCTGGACGTGGTACTCTAGTTATTACATCTCCTAGAGATGAGGATTTAGGTTTGTTAAACTTTGAATATATTATTTTTAGAGTGCCAGTATATAAAATATTTAATTAATTCTTCAAGATTATTCTAAATTTATATTTCTTCATGTATTTTTCTTAAATAGATGTTTTATCAACAAGCTGGCAAAACCATTAGTTGAAACAATTTAATAAAATAATGTTTTCATTTTAATAACTTAAATAATATCTATAAAAGAAAATCTGTTGCAGATCCTTGAATTGTTAAGCTGGTTTTGTTAGGTTAGAAGATTTTTTTTTTAATAATATCTAGTTCATAAAGAGTTTTGTAACTAATAAGTTCAAGAAGTAGTACGAGACATATTCATCAAGTAAGAGCCGTTTGGTCATTAAAAAAAATTAACTCGTTAGAAAAGGTTTTTACTTACAGTTGTAGTTTACTACATATCTACTTCACTTTTTGACATAATCGCCATTCAGTTATTAGCACTTCTTGTAATGCTGCACCAGTTTCTTTAACTCCTCTGCATAGAAGTTCACCGCCTGGGAATTGAATCAGTTGACAATAGCAGTCTTGAGTTCTTTGTCGTTTTCAAACCGTTGTCTACCAAACCACTTTTTCAAATGCAAGAATGGGAAGTAGCTGCTAGGTGCAAGGTCGGGAGTATATGGAGGGTGATCAAAAAGTTTCCAATGAAAATCTTGAATCTTCTTGGTTAAGGCAGTGATATGAGGATGCCTGTTGTTGTGAAGGAGTGTTACACCAGACAACACTTTCCCACGTCATCGATTTTGGATTGTACATCTGTTTGGTGAGCGTTTTGCAGTACACGTTAGCTGTAACTGTTGATCCACGTTTTATGAAACCAACCAAAATGATGCCCTTTTCATCCCAAAAAATAGATTGTTTAAACTTTTTTGGTTTTAGGGAACTTGAATGGCGCCACTACATTGACTTGTTTCAATTCTGCGTTGGTTTAGGATATCCATGTCGCACCGCCCGTAGCAATGTGGGAAAATAAATCTCCATCTTGTCAATAGCAGTCCAAAAACATTCGTCCACTGCGCATTCTTTGCTCTTTGTGTTGTTGAGCATTT
This sequence comes from Lycorma delicatula, assembly GCF_047948215.1. Taxonomy (NCBI): domain Eukaryota; kingdom Metazoa; phylum Arthropoda; class Insecta; order Hemiptera; family Fulgoridae; genus Lycorma; species Lycorma delicatula. The sequence continues at coordinate 134,052,174 of NC_134457.1, read as the reverse complement.
TTGGTACACCCACCTTGCACACAATTTGTGATAATCCGAGCCTTTCTATGTCAGTTGTGTAGATAGTGGTATGGTCACCATGCAGAAATTAACCAGCCAAAGCACTTAATCGTCAATTGCCGGTCACATCCCATTTTTCGATTTACTTGTTCAATGATTTCATTGGTCTTGAATACTGGGCTTGCCAGTTCACTCTTCACCATGCACATTTGTGCAGCCATTTTTAGTCTCGACACTGTTGTCTAACCTTTCCTTCAATCGTTATTGTAGGCCCATACACTAGGCACAATTCTCGATGAATTTCAGCAGCTGAAGATCCTTTTGCACACAAAAATCGAATCACAGCACGCACTTCACACTGGAGAAACGATTGTCGTGGACATTGCGATCCGTATTCACAGTCAGGCAAATGACTACAAAATCAAAACAACTGCAGTGACTTTATAAATAGCTGATAGATGGCCGTGCATGTTTGAAATTGTGTTCAGACTCGCTAATATTTAAATGTAAGCTGACGGCCTGTACATTATGAGTATGCCTCGTATAATCTGGGATATAGATTTCAGTATGTAAATGGATATGTGTCTTACCTACCTTAAAGTGAATTTTGTGGTGGTACTTTTCATAAAATATTTTAGTTAATAAAGGTAAAATTTAGACACATGATAATTTTTTAAAAACGCATTTGGTTTATCCAAAAAATGTTCTGCTGATTTGCATAACACCTTTTATTGATATCTACTGCAACATCAGTCACTATGTTTCATGCTATGATTGATTGGAAGTTCAATCAACCCAATCTTACTGAAGTTCAGTGATCTTTATTAATCTGGTTTTTTTCTTCTTTTCCATTTTGTATTTGAGACTTGATGCAATTCAAATGTTGTGTAATTATCAGATACATAATGCCTTGTTGAAACCTTTATATCATTGTATACATAATGTACATTTTATTTTAATATTTTATGGTCTTAAACTACTTTTCATTTTATTGTTTAATACATTGTTAATTATATTTATTTAGGTCAGTACCAATGTTTTGCTGATAATGAATGGGGTACAGCTACATCTAATTCTGTGTTTGTCAGAAAGGCTGAATTGAACTCATTTAAAGAGGAACATCCAGTCACGATTGAAGCTAATGAAGGAGAACCATTCAAGTTAACATGTCAGCCACCCGATGGTTGGCCAAAACCAAATGTCTACTGGCTTATTCAAGTAATAATTGTTTGCTTTATTTATAATGTTCTACATCAATGTATAAGTCAGTCCATATCAAATTAATAATACAAAGTAAAAATGTTGAGGAAACTTCAATAACTTCCTTGTTTTAAAGATATCAAACTTAAAACTACATAAGTTGGAATAAAATATTCTGTATCTTATATCCAGAACATATTTTGGCATATATTGAAGGAAATGCATATTTCATAAATACATTTGAGTATATATATTTCATTTTCTGTAGTGAAAAAATCCTTCTTTTCATATCTAGAGATAATGTTGGAATTGTTTGTTCAATATAAAGTGATAGACATCGGAAAAAAATGTGATTGAAAATTTTTTTCTTTTTTTTGACTTTATTCACTACAGAAGCTTACAAAGAAGCTTGCTAGTGGGAATATGAAATTGGGAATTTGTAATATATGAAAATGACATGCCTTATTGGGATTTGAACCCAGGACCTCGGGATGAACAGCTGAGATGCTATCCCTCCACCAGTAGATCAGTGCTTTTTGTTCAGAGTATCAGTTATTTTACAAATATGAGTATGAAGTTGTATTTTTATGTTGACTTTGTTTATATGAAGGTTTATATCCATGGTTTTTTTTTTTTTTAATTGTGTTCTGTCTATTTAAGTGTCTGTAATTTATTAAGATGGTAACAGGAAAGTTTGGAATTAGAAAAAAATTGAATGGTTATATATTTTCTTCACTGTAAAACTGTTATGTATTCTCAGTACTATAGTGTAAAGTAAACAAATATATCAATTTGTATTCATATTAACTTAGAATAGGAAATATTTTAGTTCACTACTATTTTAATTTATTAATTTCTTTTAAATGCTTTGTACACTGATATATTACATTTATTTACTTAAATTGTTTGCAATAGGGTATGACACATTTTTAAGTTGACAGTATTTTAAAAATACATAGTAAATCAATGTCAAGACAAATTTAAGGTATATATTACTAGGGATTATTCAGTGTTTAATTTAAGTAAATAAAAATAAAAAGGAATTTGTTATTTATGTAGTAATTATTTTCAATATTGAGTGGCTGCAGATATTTAGGGATTTTTCTGTGGAGTAAAAAACACTTATAATTGATATTTTTGTATAATTTTCCCTCATTTGCTAACAATAAAAATTACAGTGTAGAAAAAAACGCTTAACTTACACTAATCTTCATTTTATAGGGATCTTTGACATGTCATTAGTTTTAGTAAGTTGATTTAGTCAGCTTGGTAGATTACAGTAACAGATTAAACTTTGCTGCTCGAATTTAGCAGTAGTTTACCTAACTACCTGTCTGTCCAGTTAAGTTTGAGTTGGAGTGTGTCATAACCTCAATTTTTGACTGCGCTTATGTAATTCCTTATCAAAAACCATGTCAGTATTATGTGCTCTCCCTATAACATATCCTGGATTATTCTATGAAGCTTCCTCTTCCTAGGTTTATCTTTTGATCACTATTTTTTTAATTTTTAAGTTAGGACAGTATGTGTGCCTTAACCATGTTGGTCTGTTGTGCTCTCTTTTCTCTCCTAATTATGCAACCAAAAACTCTTTATTTTTTCTCTATTCCTTCTTGTTTTTCCCAATATATCATCTATAGAATTTCATTTCTCTTCTAGCCTGAATCTTGCTTACTTTTGGCACCTGTTTGTTACTCATACTTCTTTTCTATTTGGTAGTATAAATGCAGGTAAATTTTGTTCACCATTTGTAACTTTAAATATTTCCTTGTTTCATATTAACTCGTTCATCTCATCACCATCATGTAAATTACTTAGCTATCATTATGGATTACCATCAGATTTTTTTGACCTCTTTATGTGTTTCAAACATTACTTTGATAAAACTGTTACCGTGAAAAAATACTATATTATTTGAGAACTGTAAAACATTTAAATTTTCTGAAACGCCTTTACATGTTTTTGTGTCATTCACTTATCCTATTTTCACCTGTGTCATTTCAGTTAATTCTGTATATCGGAACCTTATTGTTAAAATTCATTTATCCTCTCCTCTTTATTAATTGTAAATAAATAAACTGTCTCTTCTTCTTATTTATATAAAAGTATATAAAATTACAATTTCTAAGTACAATTGCTAAGTTGAATCATCACAACACACAAGTGAATTTCTGTTCGATCCCTAGTCATGTTGGAATCCTGGGTAACGAACGTGCAGATTCTACTGCTAAAGATATATGTAGCCAACTGTCTTTCACCATTTGAGTTACTTCTACTGATTTTTTTAATTCCATTAAACAAACTTGTCAAAGAAGATTGCAAGATGACTGGACTGCTACAGTGGATAATAAAGTCAAACACTTCAAAGATTACAGTGTTACCATGGGACTCTTCAGAGAAATTGCATTTTTCTTGCAGAAAAATTTTCCAAGAGAAAGTGGTCCTGTGCCGAATAATTAGGACAATAACAGCTACTCATGGATACCTGATGTCAGCAGAGAATTGCACCACTGTGCATATGATGCAACTGCCGCTTGACTGTTATGCGGCCTTATGTTGCAAATTTAAACTATCGAGGGACATTTGTCATATTCTAGAAAATGATAAGAATGTAATAGACCAGCTATTGTTACTTTTAAGAAGAATCGATATACTTTATACGATTTAACGATAACCAACCATAAATTTTGATTTTTATTGTGTTATTCTTTAAATATATTTTATCCTAATGGTTATGTTCCTTTTTATTTTATTTTTAACCTTATTAATATTTTAATATCTGAAAAAGGGCTTTTTTGATAATTTTTGACCTGGGTGATGACTGCATTTTTCACACAAAAAATATTTAATGATTTATTTGTGTGGTTCTTGAACTGCACTTGTTGATGATATTGAATTCGATTTTGTAATCTTGCAGAACATATGCATTTAGATAATTTTTCAGCATGTTTTTAATAAAATTGTAAAGTGAAAGGAGTCAAACATTTAAGGTAAAAAGATAAAGATAAAATATAATACCAATGTTTTATAATTATTGATAAATTTATAGCTATAAATCTTTATTACTTTTAATCTGAATAAATTTCTTCTACTTTTCAAATGTTTCAACGTTTAAAAAGTAGATGTTTGATGTTTTTCTAAAATTAAGTTTTCAAATTGAAATTGTTATACAGTAAATAAAAAATGATAAATTTCATAAAAACATTGAAAAGGTTGTACACAACACACACGCACATCAAACACAAAAATTTGATCAAGAGTATCGAATTCTGTACTTTTGGTAGTAAACAGTTTTTATATTTTTGTCTTATATTAATACAGAGGGGAATATGGATAAATACAATAACAAAAGAATTTTTTTTTGCTAAGTTTATATGTATATATATATATATATACATATAATTGAGAAAAAAAATTTTAAATATAGATTAAAATGAAGAAGTTAGAAATATCAAACATGTATATTTTCATGTATATTATACAATATTCTAATGCATGTTGTTTGTATATGTATATCCTATATTTTACGTTCTAAAACTTATAAATAAAACCATGATTAATTTAATAAAAGGTAGCATTTATATACAGTTTTTAATTAAAAATTACAGAAAGTACTTTTAAAAACAAATGAAGTTTAGATAGAGCATATAATTATAACTGTAATTATCTGTATTAAATAAATGAAAAATTTGTAAAAAAAAGAAATAAACATTGGTAGTGTCTTAAATAACGTAAGTATTTGTAAATTATGTTCAATTAAAAAATAAATGAACTTAAAAAGAAGTAATTGACAATAAAACTAAACCTGCAGCCAAATATAGTTACTATTACTGAACTGTAAAAATTACTCCCAAGTGATACTGTAAAAACAATATAAACATAGCTCTGATTCTCATAGCCTGGATAAATTTTTTTTGGCAAAATTTAGATGAAAATCATTTTTGGTGGAATATAAAAACGGAGCTTTTTGGCAATATTAATTTCATTATTTGAATGTTTAGATTCAATGACACTTAACAATCAAAGATTAAAATGATAAGAAAGGCATTAATTTATATCACCTTTATTTTCGTAACAATTTGCAAACACCTTTAGCTTTTTAATCACAGATTCAAAATTTAGTGGTTACGTTAACTCGAGATAAATGCAGTAGCAATAATGCTTAACATTTGTGCATAAGTGAAACAGTGGTGCTTCCTGAAAACAGTTTGTGTGCATATGAAAGTTGACACATTTCAGTAGTTTATCACAACGTGTAGTAAGAAACCAGTTATAATAAACCTACAGATCTACACTAAACATTCCTTAAGGAAAATATAATTTTGTATAGTGTATTATTAACATGTTTGTTGTTGAAGTTGTGAAACTGAATTCTAAATTGGAAAGTATACTTAGAAATGAAAGGTGTCTTTTAATTGATAATTTTATCTTTAATTTAGGATTCTTCTGGAGGCATAAGAAGTATTAATAATTCACGAATGACTTTAGATCCTGAAGGAAATTTATGGTTCTCTAATGTGACAAGATTTGATGCCAGTGATGATTTTGTCTATTCTTGTGCTGCAACATCTGTATTCAGGTAAGTTTACTGAGTATTTGTTTGAGTAACTTACAAAATTTTTATATTTTATACTGCTCATAGAATTTATTTTATTATTCATTATTCTAGTTATTTTAGTTATATATTCTTACTTGTGATTTTATGCAGTGAGAAAGCATAGTAATATTTTATATCCTTTTAGGAATGAATATAAGCTTGGTAATAGAGTGATACTGAAAGTGTTAAGTACAGGAGCATCAGCTGCACAAAACAAGCATGCACCAGTTCAACAGTACGTCAGCAGAAAGAACGAGGTTGCTTTAAGAGGGAAACAAGTTAAACTATATTGTATATTTGGTGGAACGTAAGTAGTTAAATATATCTGTTTACTTACTTTTATCTAATGCTTATTTTTTTTGTTTATCTTTTTTTTTGATAATTATTTTAGGATTGTACATCAGTCAGGCTTTACAATCTACCATATCTAACTATCAAATTTTTTGCTAATCTGTCATGTGTAGATGTAATTTAGTAGAGTAATACTCTGAGCATAAGAAAGCACTTGCAAAGAGCTAAGTGCTTCAACACTACATACAGATTTACCTTCAGCTAAAATTGTTACATTTAAATATTTTCCTTCATTACATGAGTTAATGTACTTTTTCAAGGTGTTTATTTTAAATAAATTTCAGTTGTTATCTAGTTTATATTCCTTATTTATTTTTATAATGTTGAGATTTTTAAATGTGATAAGAATTTTCAAATGTTAATTTATGTTTTTATTGTTTTTTTTTTGGCTTCAGTCATTTGACTGGTTTGATGCAGCTCTCCAAGATTCCCTATCTAGTGCTAGTCATTTCATTTCAGTACATTCATATTTCACCCCCCTACATCCTACATCCCTAACAATTTGTTTTACATATTCCGAACGTTGCCTGCCTACACAATTTTTTCCTTCTACGTGTCCCTCCAATATTAAAGCGACTATTCCAGGATGCCTTAATATGTGGCCTATAAGTCTGTCCCGTCTTTTAGTTATATTTTCCAAATGCTTCTTTCTTCATCTATTTGTCACTTTATCCACCCATCTGATTTTTAACATTCTCCTATAGCACCACATTTCAAAAGCTTCTAATCTTTTCTTCTCAGCTGCTCCAATCGTCCAAGTTTCACTTCCATATAAAGCAACGCTCCAAACATATACTTTCAACAATCTTTTCCTGACATTTAAGTTAATTTTTGATGTAAACAAATTATATATTCCAAATATATAATTATATTATATAATATATTATATATAACAAATAACAAGATTCTTTTACCTCCATAATCTTTTCTCCTCCTATTTTAACATTCAGTAGTCCATCTTTGTTATTTCTACTACATTTCATTACTTTCGTTTTGTTGTTTATTTTCATGCGGTAGTTCTTGCGTAGGACTTCATCCATGCCATTCATTGTTTCTTCTAAATCCTTTTTATTCTCAGATAGAATTACTATAGCATCAGCAAATTGTAGCATCTTTATCTTTTCACTGTGTACTGTTACTCCGAATCTAAATTGTTCTTTAACATCATTAACTGTTAGTTCTATGTAAAGATTAAAAAGTAATGGGGATAGGGTACATCCTTGTCGGACTCCCTTTCTTATTACAGCTTCTTTCTTATGTTCTTCAATTATTACTGTTGCTGTTTGGCTCCTGTAAATGTTAAATTATTCTTCTATCTCTGTATTTGAACCTACATTTTTTAAAAATTCTGAACATCTTATTCCAGTCTATGTTATCGAATGCCTTTTCTAGGCCTATAAATGCCAAGTATGTTGTTTGTTTTTCTTTAATCTTCCCTCTACTATTAATCTGAGGCCTAAAATTGCTTCCCTTATCCCTATACTTTTCCTGAAACCAAATTGGTCTTCTCCTCTCAATTCTTCTGTATAGAATTCTAGTTAAGATTTTTGATGCATGACTAGTTAAATTAATTGTTCTATATTCTTCACATTTATCTGCTCCTGCTTTCTTTGGTATCATGACTATAACACTTTTTTTGAAGTCTGGCGGAACTTCCCCTTTTTCATAAATATTACACACCAGTTTGTATATCTATCAATTGCTTCCTCACCTGCACTGCGCAGTAATTCTGCAGGTATTCCGCCTATTCCAGGAGCCTTTGTGCCATTCATATCTTTTAATGCTCTCTTAAATTCAGATCTCAGTATTGCTTCTTCCGTTTCATCCTCTTTGACTTCCTCTACAACACCATTCTCTAATTCATTTCCTCTGCATAACTCTTCAATATATACCACCCACCTATCGACTTTACCTTTCATATTATAAATCGGTGTACTATCTTTGTTTAACACAATATTGGATTTTAATTTATGTACCCCAAAATGCTCCGTCTATTTTACCAATGTTCATTTCTCTTTTCACTTCTGAACACTTTTCTGTAATCCACTCTTCTTTCGCTAGTTTGCACTTTCTGTTTATAGTATTTCTTAATTGTTGATAGTTCCTTTTGCTTTCTCCATCACTAGCATTCTTATATTTTCTACGTTCATCCATCCAGCTGTACTATATCATCTGAAACCCAAGGTTTTCTACCAGTTCTCTTTGTTCCGCCTAAGTTCGCTTCTGCTGATTTAAGAATTTCCTTTTTAACATTCTCCCATTCTTCTTCTACATTATCTTTTTTACTCAGACCTCTTGCCATGTCCTCCTCAAAAATCTTCTTTACCTCCTCTTCCTCAAGCTTCTCTAAATTCCACTGATTCATCTGACACCTTTTCTTCAGGTTTTTAAACCCCAATCTACATTTCATTATCACTAAATTATAGTCGCTATCAATGTCTGCTCCAGGGTAAGTTTTGCAGTCAATGAGTTGATTTCTAAATCTTTGCTTAACCATGATATAATCTATCTGATACCTTGCAGTATTGCCTGGCTTTTTCCAAGTGTATATTCTTCTATTATGATTTTTAAACTGGGTGTTGGCAATTACTAAATTATACTTTGTGCAAAACTCTATATGTCGGTCCCCTCTTTCATTCCTTTTGCCCGCCTGTATTCACCCACTATGTTTCTTTCCTTGCCTTTTCCAATGCTTGCATTCCAATCTCGAACTATTATTAAATTTTCATCTTATTTTATGTGTTTAATTGCTTCATATTCACACTCTACCTCATCATCATGGGCGGTTGTAGGCATATAGAGATTAACAATCGTTGTCGGTTTAGGTTTTGATTTTATCCGTATTACAATGATTCTATCGCTATGCATTATTTGAAGCTGAGTTAATTGTTCTAAAATCACCTGACAAAAAGTCTTTTTCCTCTTCCCACCGAACCTCACGAATTCCTACTAAATCTACATTTATCCTATCCATTTCCCTCTTTAAATTTTCTAACCTACCAACCTTTTTTAAACTTCTAACATTTCACGCTCCGACTCGTAGAATGGTATTTTTTAATTTTCTTGTGATCCCTTCCTTAGTAGTCCCCCACCCGGAGATCCGAATGGGGGACTAGTTTACTTCCAGAATATTTTACCAAGGAAGGCGCCTCCATCATTGGTATATGAAAATGCAGAGAGCTACATTTTCTTTGAAACAAAGCAGCTGTAGTTTTCCATTGCTTTCAGTTGCACAGTACTCAGAGGACTGAGTGATGTTGATATGGTGGTTTAAGTCGTCCTGACTTATGCCCTTAACAACTACTGAAAGAGCTGCAGCCCTCTTTCAGGAATCATTCCGTAGTCTGGCTCTCAACAGATACCTCTCCGATATGGTTGCACCTTTGGTCCAGCTACTCTGTATCACTGAGCAATCAAGCCCCCTCACCAACGGCAAGGTCTCATGATTATTATGTAATGAAAAAATACGTCTATTTCTTATCTGTAAGGGTAACCATACAATTATTGCATGTTCATGGCTCGATCAGGATATCGAGAGACTTGCAAGTACAAATGTTTATGTAATTCCAATTTATTAGTTTAAGAACATAGGAAAAAGACAAATCAGTAATAATAAAATTGAAAATTATAATAATAAACAAAAATAATAAACCTAAAAATGGTAATAATAAAAAAATTACATACAAAATAGTATTTCAAGTAAGGCCAGGATTTATTTGAAGGTAGTTAATCATAAAAACCAGAATACAGTCCAGTTGATTAAAATATTATAATGAGTGCTAATGTTAACACCTTTAACAACTAGTATGTACTAACAACCAGATAAGATTAAACAAGTCTAAGGTTCATACAATTCTATTCCCTGCAAATACTTTTTTTGTTTACAATAGACTACCCTATAATTTATGAATGAATTAAATCTAAATCTGTCACTTTCGCTATGTCTACTAATAACTCACTGAACAACTTCCTGCATTCACCCACTGTTTACACTAGAATGCTTGTGATGTCACGTTAATTGTTGCTATACGCTGACTGATAATGCCATCTCACAATCACGTTGAACATGACCTGCAGCACTGCTCATTTATACTCCTTGTTCCACAGGTTCGAGCAGTGTTTATATACCCTTTTAAAGCGTGAGAATTTTCTCCGTCCCCTAGATTTTCCTACGAATTCTTATTACGGTCCAGTAACACTTCTCATCGAACTAAAGCGTTGGAGATGTTCCATTAACATAGTTTTACAAAGAACAATTGTTAAACAGACCTGTTAGCCTGAGAAAAGGATTCCTTTTAGTACTTTTCTGGATTTCTTGCATGAATATTTTGTGATAATTTCTTCTTAATTGGAAGGAATCCATTACTCAGGTTCCTTACACTGTTCTTGTTGCAATATTTACTTAACTATTAGATTTACAAAATTTTTGACTTGTTGATGTTTTGAATTTCATAATTAGTCTACAAAGCCTTTTTTAATAAATAAATAATAAAAATACTTCATTCAGCTAAGAATGTCTTATTTATAAATCGACTATTATACATGTTGTGTCAGAGGAATGTTAGATGTGCAATTCCATAGATAATGAAAAGAAGCTGCTCTAGTATTTTTCTGGAAGGATCAAGGAAAACTTTGAATAAATCTTCATCATAATTTCAAAGTACAAAATTAATGTATGAAATAAAGTGATTATTGTCCATACTAATAAAAAAATAATATTTGTATAAAATAATGATGATTGTAATTACAGAATAAAATAACAGTTTTGAACGCTTTAATATTTATTAAATGTATATATGTTAAACAAGCAAGCAGGACATTCAGTTTCAGAATAAAACTCACAGACTAATATTGTTTCTTTGAAAGGAAATCTGATAATTTAATTTCTAAGAAATTGTCCAAAGATGTTTTTTCATATTAAGGTAATTTATTAAAAATAAGGAATTGAGTAATAAGGTTGTTTCATAGTTTAAAATATTATCTTGTATAATGCACAAGTACTTCTGTTGTCTGGTTTAAACGGAGTAGTTTTTTAACATATGTAACAGCTTATTTATATATAAAAAATGTGGGAATTCTATAAATTCTAATTGATTGAAAATTTATGTAATTTACAGAAACCACAACAAAAACAACCAATTTTTATTTTCTGAAAGCTTTTTATTTTCTTATAAGACATATTATTTGAATTATGTAATTCTTTACCTAAACTCAAATTAGTTCAGTGCTATTTTAATGTTGAGGGGATATGGAAGTAACAAAGCACATTTTAGTTTTTTATGATTTTGCAAATATTGACAAAAGAAATTTGTTCTGTATTCTCTTTATTACAGTATACTATTGTATAGATTTAGTGTTAGGAATAAAGATACAGGACTATATATATATATATATATATGTATGCATAATTGACTACAATTGTAATATGTTTGTTTTCAGTAAGTATTGAATTCTTTTTGTTTTATAAATTTATAGTCATAATGCTAAAAACTTACACATAATGTTCTGTTTGCGAGCTGTTAAATGAATGTAAGAATTCAGGTTTTTTGTTAAGAATTAGTAGTACTTATAGTTGGAGTTATGAATAATAATGGAATTAACATTGCTGAAAACCAATAACAATCTTCAAATATGTAAAAGTATCCAAAGTGACATAGTTGTCAAGATGATTATGCAATTTTGAAAAAAATTTTTGCTTTGTTTTTAGTTATATTGTGTGATTATTCTATTATTATGTAGTTATTTCTGTTGTAATTTCAAAATTTTTATTTATTTAGGTTGTTGCATACATGTTCAATTTTTCTTTCTGAAAAAAAATTCACAGAACAAAAACACAAAGCTGCTTCCAGCTTTATATTTGGTATAAAATTGTTATTAAAAGATAGTATTAGTGACATAGAAGATTGCTTATTTATCTTATTTATCATATTTTAAAATTAAACTGATGAAATTTTAAAATAATAATAGAAAGTGCTATTGAAATCTGTGTTTGTAGGAAAATGATTATGAATTTGTTTTGTTTTCTAAATTTTTCAAAAATATTTATTTTAGTCTGTTTCACTGTATTGAATGATCATATTCTGTATTTTTACTAGGCCTTTACCTCAAACATTATGGAGTAAAGATGGACGGCCAATGATATCTTCTGACCGTGTCATGCCTGATAATTATGGCAAAAGTTTAATGATTAAACATGTAGATTTTGATGACAAAGGTGTATACAGTTGTGAAGCAAGTAATGGTGTTGGTGAAGCAAAATCATATTCAGTTGATCTGAAAGTTATTGGTAAGTTAGTATTTGTTGTACATAAGTGCGTAGTATATATACGTGTGCTAGTATTATTAAATTAATATTTTGTAGCTGTTAGTGATTGATTTTAATTCTATTTGAAATACAACTGGTCTGTAGATGTTACTAGTTGTAGATAAACAAATATAAGCTTATATGGTTTAATATTCTTTTCTATGCTCCGTTTAACTTTTCCTTTCAACCACGATGGTTCTGCTACTTTGTTTTAACATCCTTCTGGGCTTCTTTCATCTCCCAACTATTTATTTTTTTTGTTCCTTATCCATCAAATCCTACTCTCCATGTAGGTAATTTCTCTGTGTACAGGTAGCTAATTTAATGATACCTTAAATGACTTTATAGGTTTCTAAATGATAACTGTAAAAGTGGACTTTGATGACAACCTAAATATGTGTTTACATTCCTTTCAGATAAACCAAGGCAAATAATTAAGTTGTTGTTATTTTCCTTTGAGGTTGTTAAACCCCTGTTCATCTATTGAATCCTTACAAATCTTGTTTCTATGAATGAATTTAATTAACCTAACTCTCATAAGATAAAAATTGGGATATCTGAAATCTATTCACCCAAGTCTGTGTATCTGATCAAGTTTGAAATAATACCAAAAATTATGTCAGATCTCTGCATCAAAGGTTTTCTTGTTGTATGTTTATATACACATACTTTTTTTTTTATAAGATTTACTTAAATCCTAAATTTATTACAATTCTGAATGCAGAATTTTATCAGTTTTCCTATTTTCTTTATTGATGAAATTTGTGGTAAGGATGGTTCAGTAAAAACAATAGTAATAAATGCAGGCATAACTTTACAAAAGGCTTTTAAACATAAACTAAATTTAAATTATAAGCATACTGCATCACATAAAAATGAAAGAGTGCAATTAAGCATGTAGGTAATAAAAAACTAATGATGTAGGCTTTTATAAATATTAATAAAAAAAAGTAAATAAATCAATAAATAAAAAAAAATAGCAGATTATCAGACTATGATTCACTTAACACCAGCTGTTAAAAATACAAAAATTGTAACTTATAACAGTAGTTAGGTTATCATTCTATAAAACTAAATAATAACTGTATTTATTTGAAATATTTAATACATCATTTAGTTATATTTTATCGTAACTCATTTGGCCCTGCACTTAAGTTATAATATTTTACTATAATGCAGCTGTTTTGTTTGAAATAAAATACTATGCAGTTACAGCAGCTACTTATCCTTATTTCATGAAGTACTGACTACAGTCATGTAACTTGAAATGTATTTTTCATTTTGATCGATAAAGTTTATTAATGACTGATATTAGAAAGAAAATCCTGTTGGAGTACACAATATGTAGAAGATAACCATAATTAGACACATAAATAAGTATTGAAAACATTACACATAAATGATTAGAAAGCAGTAAAATAGCATTATAATTCTATATGAACCCAAGAAGTATAACTGAATTTAATTTGCTGAATGAAGTAAAAGTAATAATGTTTTATTTTTTATTGATTGTCTAATGAAAAAATTGTGTATATATTCAGATTTTTACTTCAGAAATTTAGAAAATCCTCAATTTTAATAAAATATGTAATACTTATCTTTTTTTAGCTACACCATATTTCACTGAGGAGCCTGAATTAATAAATGCAGCAGAAGATGAGACTGTTGAATTCAGATGTGCAGCATCAGGAGAACCAAAACCAGAAATTAAATGGATTCACAATGGTAAACCAATCTCAGAAGCTCCTGCAAATCCAAGACGAACTGTCACAGCCAATTCAATAAAAATTGTCAAATTGGAACGAAAAGATACGGGCAATTACGGATGCAACGCTACCAATAGTCTTGGTTATGTTTACAAGGATGTCTACGTAAATGTATTAGGTATGAACAGTCTCTATTTCTAGTTTAATAAATTTTACAGCTTAAATAGTGAAGAGCAGATTGATATAAAAGTATATTATTTCAACATGATTTTAAAATCATTTGAAATTTCGTAATTATAAATTATTAAAAAAAAAAAAACTCAAAAACAGTTTTTTAATATAGAATTATATTTAAAAAAGCATAATAAAAAGTATTTTCATTATAAAGATTTAGGACAAAGGTTTTTGGATGTATTCAAAATGATTCTGATTCTTAAAATGATATCTGATATGATATGATTCATTGATCATATCAAAATAATATGATGTATATAAAATTATTCTGTTTTCATAATGATAGAAACTGTAAACTTTGAAATGACAGATTCAGTGTTGCTAAACTAAGCTGGAAAATTAATAAATTAAACATTAATGAATGATGTGATCTGGAGTTTCTGAGGTCATATATATTTTTTAAAAAAAAGTTCTATTCAGTGTACACATGATGCCAAAAGTTTAATACAAAATACAAATAGTTTTTCTTTTTGGTTGAAATATTTTTCAATAGTCTGAATTAAATTGAGTGAAAAAATATAGTGAAATACAAATCAAAAGTTTCTTGTTTTCTTGATAAATAAAATTAGCTATAAAGAAACTAAATATGAGGTGACAATAATATTATTTGTATGCTGCCTTCATATAAGGGGCAATAGTAGGATTTATTTTAACACATGTAAATGTTTGTTTTAAGTATATAGTGTTAATTTATGCTCTGTAAATTTTTATTAATTAATAAAATTAAACAAAATTTAATTTTATTATTTTAAGCATTGGCTCCTGAAATTACAATTCCTCCCAAGGATGAGGCGACAGTTGATGGTCGTGATGTAATACTGACTTGTCGTGTTTTTGGCGCACCAAAACCAGAAGTTAAATGGCTTCGATCTAATCTTGAACTTACTGGTGGTCGTTATACTACACTAGAAAATGGGGATCTCAGAATTACGTATGTATAAATTTCAAATGCATATTTATAAATAATTTTATTTAGTATAGTAGTCTTATCTATCAATATTTTGTTAATAAAATGTGATTTTTAAACTTACAGCTGTTATCTAACAGTATCATCTGGTTGGATTTCATAGTATCTGTCCCTTAGATCAGTGGATCACATTCTTTTTTGACCAGTGATACACTTCAGTGAATTTCCACGATAATGACACACTTCTTTGTTTCTGATAATTAATAATGATAATAATAATAATGTATTGTATCAAATTCTAAGTATTAGACATCCGTTGTATGTGCATAAGTATCAGACATCTAGTGTACATAGACATCTTAAGCAGTGTACATGTCAACATGAAGGTAGTGCATTCTTCTAAATACAAGCAGCATGTCCATTGGTATAAGAGAAAGACAAAGATAAGTGCCTGGAATATCTACCTATCTATACTGGAAGTCTGATTACCAAATAAATATTGGTTTTTCTTAAAACTCCAATAAAATTAATGCAAAATCTGCATTGTGTGTTTTACAGTTTGTCAACACATGGCCTTATGGTTGATATGACAACACACAAATCATTTTCAAGATGTACCAGTTTGTTTTTCTGTTTAGTTTTCACTAATTGATTTTCATTGTAGAAAGTGCTGGTTCACACAAGTATGGCATTGAAAATAACAGCAAAAGTTTTATGACCCTCTTTGCGATTGTGGGATACTGACATTTCACAGGACTGTATTGACGTGTCTGAAATTAATAGTTAGTAGCATTTTGTATGTTGGGATCACCAGATGTACCAAAAGTAGAAATTACCCATTGTAACTGTGAAAAAGACAATTTAGATAAGTGTTTATTACTGAAGTTTGTAACATATTTAATTATTTTTGTTAACTTTTTAAGGAATTCTTTTTTATTTTGTGTAAGCTGATTTTAAAATTTTCATTTAGAGAAAAGCAAATAATTTACTTGCTGTGACTGAAGACTGCCAAAATGTCAACTTTTAGCAAAATCCATTGATTTTGTTTGTGGCTGAAATCGTATTTTTTGTTTTATGTTGAATATTTGCATTCAGAGTTCAGTCTGCTTTAAGTTAAGGCAACTTTTGCTAGTTTGGCTTAATTAAGTATGTACTGTAATTAATTTTCCAGAAGTCTTGCATAATCAGCCTTTTTATTTTCACAAAAGATAAAAAATTTTCTTGAACCTCTACCACTTGCATCAATACTTTACCCCTAGAAAGTCAGCATGGGTTTCTGAATTCAGCAATAAATTGTTTGCTCAGCTTCCATAGAGTTACAAAGTTTTTCAGTTGCTCTATACTTAACTGGTCTTGTTTTAAAATAATTGATCATTTCAGTAGTTGTTATTAACAACTGTTCTAATATCTCCCATCTACAGTTTTCATAATTAAGACCTCTCTATGAAAAAAAAAACACTGAATTGTCACTAAAAACTTACGCATTGACTTCAATTGATTTTCCGCCGTAGAATTTGAAAATATCAAGCAGCTTCTTTCTGTTCGTTTACTTTGTGTGGTCTTCTGCTTCGATCAGTGTCTTCAACAGAGCCTGTTGCCCGACATTCTTCAATAAGAGTTTGAACTGCATTGTGGAGAGGAACAGGAGTATTTGGAAACTTTTCAGAAAACTTGGGCTTCATTAAATCAATATACTTGTCAACTGCATTCATGAAAGACGTGTTCAACGAGAAATATGCATTCCTCTATCAAAAGAACCATTATGTTTCTTGTAACTATTGATTCTGATAAATGAAACAAACCTAACCACGTTCAGTCACAACTCAACAACTGACATCTTGGTTTATTACTGAGCAACGCCCAATGACTTAAGTTTCAAGTTACCATGTTACGGGTGTTGCATTAAAGTGTTTTTGTCTGTTTCAAGTTTAGCGAAAGATTGAATGTTGAATGAGGTATCTTTCTTCCCACTAACTGATTCCTGAAGAAGCAGCAGCTATGGCAATAGTAGTTCTACCTCTTCTAACCCTGTTGAGTTGATACTCTCTGCTTCTTCTTTATATACCTTTGATCTTTTTTGAATTTAGGCTTGCCCATATTGACACCACTGGATACCTAAGCAGTGTTATATATCAGCTCCTCAACTGCTTTTTCAAGGAAGATTTGAAGTGTAACAGGAAGTAATTGAACTATTTTCTCAGTAATTTTAGGATCTTAATAAAATGTTTATTAGCAGGAAAACACATTAACCATAAATATAGTAGCAAGTTATGCTTATTTGTAAAAAATGTTGTTTTTATTAATCTCTTGATTATTATCTTATTTTCTTGTTTATTTACAGTGATGTTAATTTCCCAGATGCTGGGCAGTATACTTGCTATGCATCAAACAAGTTGGGTAATGCTGAGGCATCTGGTAGCTTAACTGTGAGAGGTATGCTTTCTTATTATAAAATTATTGATGAAAATCATTTTACTTCATAATTAAAAAAAAAAAGAAGAAAAAAGTTTTCTAAAAAAGAATGGTCATTATGTATTGTGACCATTATGTTTTTTTAATTAAAGCTTTTATCCAGTTTTTGAATTTTGTTTTTGTTAAGCATCATATAAAACAAAGCAGTTGTAGCAGATTTGACACAAAATACACTAGTCAATCAGAAATGTCTTGTGTTATTATAAATAAAAAAAGTCCTTTACCAAGATTACTAAAAAAATTTGGGATTAAAATGGTTTCTCATTGTCTTCTTTGTAAACCAAATGAACTGTTGTTGTTCATTAACATATCAAGGGAATTCAAATGCGGTAATCAGCTCTGTAGGAGTGGGGATTGTTGACCAAAGAGATTAGCTGTATGATGAACATCATTACTTTTATTAAAATCAGTTGTATGAAAAGTTTAGACAGGTAATCTAAAGCGTAATATTGTACTAATTATCTTTTGTTTCTTATTTTATGTCCCTTGCTATCAAGAAACTTAGTAATATAACACTTCCTCAATCTATTTGGGGATTAATGGAAGTATAACTGTTTTAAAGTTAATACTTTGTAGTGAATTTGATTGTGTTTCTACCTCTTAAGAAGACTGTGCTTCTGTTGAGGTTTTAATAACTTTTAGTTTGTCTTTTTATAGAATTTTCATATTTCATTTTACTTTATTCATCTAAATTAATTTTAAAACACTTTCTAAACAACTGAATGTATTTTTTTACTGCAGGCTATGTTATCACTGTGATGTTCAAATATTTTATGAAATGCTTCTGTAATTTTGATAAATAGTTTTCTTAGTTTTTTCTTCTGAATACAAAATTAATTTTCTATGCCTATAGAGTTAATTAATAGTTATGTTTTAAAGTTTTATATAAACTACTGTATGAATTATAAAAAAATTCACTATTTTATAGTCATTGAGTGGTATTAGTAAAATATTTTTCTATTGAAGCAGTGCATTGTGAAGATGTATTGGTTATAAAGCAGTGTTAGGAAATAATTGGTAAGAGGTTAGGCAGGTTTCATTGGTATGTGAAATTCCAAGTTTTATAAAATATTTCTTACCCAGTTTTTTAACTTTTATTAAATATTATTTAATTCCTTCAATACATAATTATTCTCTGATCTATTTTCAGGACACACTCGTATCACAGATGAACCAGAAGATTATGAAGTAGCTGCTGGTAACACTGCAACATTCAGATGTAATGCTGTAACAGATCCATCACTTAAATTAACTATAGATTGGTTAAATAATGGACAGGAAATTAATTTTGATACGGAACCAAGATTTGTAATATCAAATGATTTTAGCTTAACAATTACAAAAACAAATGAGTTAGATTCTGGAACCTACACTTGCGTGGCTAAAACTGAACTTGATAAGGCTACTGCTCAAGCTACTCTCACTGTTCAAGGTACAATTGTTAACTAGTATTCTTTTTTCAATCTAAAACTTGGTTGAGTATTATTTAATGGTAATAATTATTTTACTAACTTTAGTAATGATGGGGAAAAGCAAAAAAATTAGTTTTAAGAATAAACATGTTATGTTCCTTTTAACAATTACTTGACTTATTTATTACTTTGAATTTTACAGCGTATAGACGAATAAAAACAAATGCTTTGCTGACTCAACAAAAAATAACATTTTATAATTTTTTTTCTTATATAACTATTCATAATTCAAAGAAAAAATGATTTCATATAAAACCTTGTTTCTTTCTGCAACCTAATACTAATAAAATTAACTCATCCTGCAGAATGTGCTATAAAACACTCTTATTATTATGAAACAAACAAACCAGTTCTATTTAAAAAGAAAAGAGTTAAAGAGATTATAAAAACCAAATGTAATATTTCTTATCTTTATTTTTTTAACTATGTTACTACCAATTATTATTTAAAAAAGTACAGGTAAGGAAATTCTAGTTTTCCATTATTTTATAAAATGTGTGTTTTCTTTTTTGCTGCAATTAAACAGTCATACAAGATACATACTCACAAAAAAATCACACCATCTGAAATTATGTACTTTCTGCTTAACAATAATGCTCACAGAATAAAAAAAAATTAAAGATTATACCAGAAATTTAAAAGTAAGCTGGTTGTTATTGGACTGTATATGTTACATCAGCTGGCAGCTAGCTACGAGTTGCCACATGTTTCCCACTGGCAGGAAACAGGGTAAATAATAATAATAATAACCTTAGAATGTAAATACATAACTATTGTTTAAAATAACCATGTCCTTATTATAACTACTTAATAAGTTTGTATTAAAATGTAGCATTGTAATAGTAACGAAACGTTATTAATAACTTCATTAAAATTACAAATTAACAGATGAAGAGTATATGAATAACAAATAAGTTATCTACATAAAATTTACAGTAATAGAACAAAATAAATACTATCTCTAAGATATGAAAATCAAAATAAGGCTCAGAAGATTATATTTACATTGATTTACAGTGATAGTTTGCAAAGAATGTTATGTCTATAAAACTGTAAAAAAGCTATTCATACAGAATTAATTTTAAAACAGAATTTACCACTTAAAATTATTTAGTTTCTAGGATTTCCTCTTAGATTAGATTTTTTTTTAGGAAAGTGTTCAGTTTTTTAAAAATAAACTTTTTTTAATTTTTCAAATTATAAGGGAAATATGCAAAAAATGAGTTATCCATTAAGTAGATTTTTCTTAACAGGTTGGCGACCTTGTGGGACTTATCAGTTTCACAACTAGTGTGTTGCAGGCACAGTGACACTGATCAGTCCCACATGCAGGATTGTTTTTTGAAGACCTTGAGGGACTTATCAATCTCACAAAATGTCTGGTATTGTTGCAGATATTGTGACACTGATCAGTCCCACATGCAATATTATTTTTAAAACTCTAGTGACACCATTTGGTATCGCTTATTCATATGATTAACCAATGAATCAATAGAGAAGAGTCAAGAAAACGTTTTTGTATACTTGAGTATTGTATTGGAATTGGTCAGTCTTTTGAACAAGCTGTTTTTGTCTGTTGATAAAAATTTAATTTAAAAAATTAAATTCATTTTTTTCTTTAAATGATAGTTTGTTTTTTCCACCAACTGCATTTCTTTTTTAAAGTTGTTTTTTTGTTAATCTATGCTCTGTCAGAAATAATTTCATTATGAAAGTGAAGTAATGTAGAATTTTTTTATATATTAAAAGTTCTCAAAATACAAGCCTAAAAAGTTTCTCCTAATCAGTAATT
Organism: Lycorma delicatula; assembly: GCF_047948215.1. Lineage (NCBI taxonomy): Eukaryota > Metazoa > Arthropoda > Insecta > Hemiptera > Fulgoridae > Lycorma > Lycorma delicatula. Next base: position 134,031,139 of record NC_134457.1, on the reverse strand, counting down.
GACCAATACTGCAATCCAATATAATTTCCACTAGTTTGGTCGATTATGCGACTCTTTCAATCATTTTAACGAACATATTACAATCAAAAATTTTAACAATTAGTGTAATTGGTTAAATATATCAAGATAATAATAATAAAAACAATAATATATAGAAAGAAAAGAATCTGCTTTATACCATAAACACCTTAAACACCAAAACTGAATTTTAAATTGATTTTATCCTAATCATAAACATGGAAAGATTTGCCCATATAGGCAGTGAAACAAAATCTTATAATGTAGATGGCGTATAATATTAATAAATTTTCATATTTTGAAGAAATAAATTAGCGAATATCCATTTGAGGTAGGTAATTACTGTTAAAAGATGTTTGCTGTGCTTCAGTGAAAATAGGATACTTGAACGTATCAGTTAATTATGTTTAAAAAATAATTAATTCAATAAATTAATTTTTTTTAATTAAAAATTTGGTTATAATTTTTTCCATAGTAATAAAAAAAATATGACAGAAGCCTATTCAAAAGCTACCAAAAAATAAAATAACTTGTTTTTTAAAAGTAAAAATAAAATAGTGCGAGACATATCAGTCTCATTAGAGTGCACAGAGCAAGTTTAATTATGTGAATTTGACAAGTGAACTCTTATGGGACTGATCAGTCTCATGCCCCAAAAAAGAGCAAATAAGGAGGGTGACTGTAAAAATAGGTATCTGATTATGATTAGATTATGATTAGGATAGCTATCTGTTTGTTATTGACAAAAAATTGTAAAAAAAATATCATTAAAGTATTCTGAGTAAAATAAAAAATGGTCAAACGAAATAACATAAATCATAAAACATTCTTATTAAAACCAGACAAAATTACAAAAAAATTCAAGGTCGCTAACCTGTTAATAACAGTGTTTCAAAGACATATATTTGAAATACATTGTTTGAGAGATGTTTCTATTTTGTTGAAGTCATTCCAAATCAGTTTTTTTATTATTTCTAATTGAAAGATCAGATTTTTTAATATTATTATCTGACAGGCTCCAGATTCAATATTTCTAAGGAAATGGATTAAATTGAGGAAACTATCAGTTTTTAAATTCAACCCTTATACTATTTTTCTTAGTGTATATAAAGCTGAAAATATTTTAATAACATTATTATTCCAGCTTAAATACTTGTTGGTGAACAGAAACCTAGATTTTTTTTTGTTTTTGAAAGTTCCTTTTTTCAAGTAACAAATATTTATAAAAAAAATATTAAGAGGCAAGGTTAATAAAATTAGGAATTTTAATTCATGGTTTTTTTTTTGTATTGTGTATGTATAAGCAAATTTTATTGATTGTACCAGTAATATTATTTTGAGTACACGTAACCAAGAAGTCAAGTATTGAACTCATGCACTATACAGTAAAAAGTAAGTTTTAAATTTGAAGTAATACATTATTTATCTATTATTACTAGAGTATATCACTTCTACAAATTAGTTTCTGTTTTGACATATGACTTCTTTGATCATACATGGAGTAGATCTTCTACTCCCAATCTTTCTAGAACCGTCTACAACTTTGTACATTGAATACTGTCATGTTCTATATACATCCCATAATATCTCTATAATTGTTATTTACATCTGAAAATAACTGTATAAATTTGCTTTCTTGTACAAATACTGGAATGTTCATAATAACTTAGGTGGTTGCTCTTAAGAAAAAATCCTTCAGCTGATTTTATAACTTTGATAAACGGAGATTACCTAATGTCACTAATCAATTACATTAAATAAAGATCCTTAATCTTTTAATACAAGTTCTTCAACATACAATTTTAAACCGTCACATTTATATTTTTGTCTCAAGTTTATTGTAAGTTAATTTTTATGAAAATGACAAAAGTACATTGTATAAGATCTCTTCTTACTTTAGGTACCGCTTAGACAGACTGTTAATCAACTATTTTTAACTATCTCTCTAGTGTATTAAATCTATGTAATTTAAGTTTTGATTGGTTTCAAAATCCTTATTAAGCAAATAGCCATGATTGTATGTAAAGTGAATTTCCCTATTTTTAATTTTATAAAAAAATACCTATTCTCCCTGTAATTAGTTTTCCTAATTGATCTAATTATTCTCTTTTGAATGAAATTAGAATATGTATATGAGAATATGTTTGTGTCATGCCTGGTATTTTGATTCCATGATTTAGCCTAAGTGAAAATAAAAGCATGGTATACTATAATGAGTAAAACAATACTTCAGTAAATTCTTTATATGTTTACAATAAACACTTACTTGAATAATTAAATGTAGTGCAACATTGGGATTGAATTGAACTACCTACTTAGACAGTATTCTTCTTGTTAAATAAAAATGTTTAAAAATAATTCATTATATTTATTTTTTAGGTAGTGAAGTTAATATGATATGTTAGGTTATGATGGTTTGTTGTTACAGATGTTCCAAATGCTCCAAAGTTGTTGGATGTCACATGTAACAAACTTGATGCATCACTGAACTGGCAGCCCATGGGGGATAATCGAGCTCCTATATTACGATACACTATACAGTATAATACATCATTTACTCGTGATACCTGGGAAGAAGCATCAGACTCTGTTCCAGCGACAGATATGAGTTACACTGTCAGTATATTACAATTCTTTCAACTTAATGAAATGAATTTCATTCATTATTTTTAAACTATTAGCTATTTACCATATCCTTTGTGTTATTGCTGTTTTATTTATAAACATTATTTTTTATAAATCGTACTTTGTTAGAGTTTGTAAATTTTACTAGAAAATGATGAACTTGCAATATAATTTTTCACATGAGTATTGTTTGTATATGAGTAATTAATATTTTATTAGTTAAAGTATTCCCATACTGCCAATTTAATATTGTTAGTAGTTTTCTTGTTTTTTCTTAAATAAGTATGATGGATAGTTGTAATAATTTATTTACAAATAACGTTGATTTTTTTTTAATAGCTAAGTTATATGAAACTGAAAGACAAATAAGTTTTCAAAACACTTAAAAGTTTAAACATTTATATATTTTTTTTAATAAGTGTTTTAAAAAATATTACTTAGTTTAACTAAACTTAATTTAGTTTTGTTACCAACAGACACATAATCTTTAGCACTGACGTTAAATTGTACATATGTTTTTGGATACAATGTTTGTAGAAGGAAAAATGACTGAAAATACAGTAGTTTTTATTTTCCAAAATAACATTTAATGTGACTCTAAAATGGCAGTTTTAAAGTACACAAATTAAATTTTTACACATGAATGTGCCAATTTTTATGTTCTGTTCCCTACATTTTTAGGAAGGATCGATCCTTCTCTTACCAAACATGTTAAAATATTTTTTTATCATTATGGTAACTGGAAATGCTGTTAAGCTCAAGAATATATTATTTGTAGTGAATTAATTTTTTGGTGGTATGCTAAAATATTGAATATTTATGCTGTGTAATTGAATTTTTTCCTCCCTAAATTTTGGTTCTTACACAAGGTCTGTTCAGAAAATAACTGAACATTTTTAATTATGTGCCAACAGAGATATTTAAGTGATATGCAGTTGGGAGCATTGTGTTCTGCATAACCTGTGTAACCACATGTTTTTGCATTATTGATACCTTATTTAATTTTTGTGTTATTGTTATTTGATTGCAATGTGTTTGAGTGTTAGTAGTGATTTTTGTAATGTGTGATTTTCAGGAGCAATGAAAAATTTTGTGTGAAACTGGGGAAAAATTTCACAGAAATGTTTCAAGTTTTGAAACAAGCTTACGGAGATAATGGTGTGGGTCGTACACAATTTTACAAATGGTTTTCATGATTTAAAAGTGGTCATCAGTCAATTGAAGATGACCCTTGACCATGAAGGCCTTCGACTTAACTGATGACACTCGTGTTCAGAAAATCAATGATCTGGTACATACAAATTGCTGATTGACTGTTAGAGAGCTTGCAGAAGAGGTCTCGCAGAAGAGCATCTCTATTGGATCATGCCATGACATTTTGACTGAAAAATTCAACATTCATAGAGTTGCAGCAAAGTTTGTTCCTCATTTGATGACTGAACATTGAGTGTAAGTTACACTACACACATTGAGTGTTACGTTACACATTGAGTGTACGTTAGCCAGCAACTTCTTGAACAAGCCAATGACGATGAAACATTCATGCAAAGGATCATAATGAGACGAAAGCTATTTATGGCTATGACATCAAGATTAAAATTTAATCATCACAATGGATTGGCAAAAGATCTCCATGCCCAAGAAAGTAGGTCAGTCTTGATCCGATATCAAAGTGATACGCTCTGTTTTTTTTTTTTTAATTTTAATGAAATAATGCATTTCTAATTCTTGCCTCAATGTGAAACAGTGAGCAGGTGTGTACTATCAAGGTGTTTTTCAATGGTTATGTGAAAAAATCCACAAAAAGAGACCAGAGTTGTGACGAGATAACTCATGGTTCCTTCACCATGACAATGTGCTTGCACACTCAGCAAAGAATCATAATGGGAGACAAAAGCTGGGTTTCTGGCTACGACATTGAAACAAATGTTCAATTGTCAAAAAATCACACATTAAAAAAATCGCTTCTAATACTTAAACATGTTGCACTCAAATAAAGTAACATGAAAACTAAACAAGATATCAGCAATGTAAGAACATGTGATTACAGAGGACATTACGCCAACACAATGCTGCCAACCACATGTCACTAAATATCTATGTAGGCAGGTAATTAAAAATGTTCAGTTATTTTCTGATCTTGTAAATAATCCTTGTAGTACGTATAAATTATATTAAATTTTACATGTTTGTAAATATCAGAAACTAGAATTGCAACACTAAAATTGATATCAAAGATAACTGATTTTGTGGTGACGTCATGCAATTGTTTTAGAGTTCATTTAGTTGTAGATCTTAGTTGTAGTAAAGATCTTTCTGGGAATTATTTGTTATTATAAACTAACTAATCTTGTCTTTGGCAAAAGACAGTACTTTGATATTCTGATATTCCCAGGAAATATTTTAGGGAGTTGATTATCCTCTTTTATGCCTTCATCAAGATTTTTGTTTTCACTAGTATGTATATTGGAATTGCATTTGTAATTCTAGTAGATAATGGTTTTATGAGAATTGGATCACCTGACTCAGTGCTTCCATTTGTTCTGTTCAGCATACTATGATAGTTTTTAGGGTTTATTCGAGTGCTTGTAGGCATGTCTAGAGTACAGCTGGGCATTGCACAAAATCGTTACTGATAAATGAAGTTACTATCTGTTATAGGTAGATTTGTTTCTTTTCTTGGATTGTAATACCTTTTAGAATATTTACTTTAGCTGAGAATTCTTGGAATAAGTATCCTCCCAGTAATTCACTTTCTGCATTCTAAAGTTTTGAGGTTGAATCAGTTTGTGTTGTTCAATACAAAAGTATTAACAGAACACATTAACAAGCAAAAATTTGTTGTGCTGTTAGTCTGCATTGCTAGTATAGAAATATATCATTGACTTTTAACAGATAAAGAATGGAATGTCAAATGACTGCTGAATTTTAGTTTATTAGGACTATTGACAGAATGGTTAGTTGATTACTTTATTTATATTTAAAGAAAATGTGTTTGTTAGTTCTGTCTATAACTCAAGAGGTGTTTTTTTTATTATTACAGGTTCCAATGAGTCCATGGGCAATGAGTCAATGTGTTTGTTAGTTCTGTCTATAACTCAAGAGGTGTTTTTTTTATTATTACAGGTTCCAATGAGTCCATGGGCCAATTACACATTCCGTGTCGTGGCATGGAATAAGATTGGTCAGTCATTACCTTCTTCTCATTCTAAAGTTTGTTCTACACAAGAAGATGTTCCATATAAAAACCCAGATAATGTAGAAGGCAAAGGAACAGAGCCAAACAATTTAGTTATTAGTTGGACAGTAAGTATTACTTTTAAAGTTTATAATTAAAAAAAAAAAATTTCTGGTAACAAATGTGATTAATCAAATATATATATATTTTTTTTAACTAATGTTCATTAATTTCTTTTATTTATGATTTTTTTCTTTAGCCTATGCCAATGATAGAACATAATGCACCTAAATTCCATTATAGAGTTTATTATAAAAAGGATATTCCTGGAGCACAATGGAATACAGAGGAAATAACTGATTGGAAGCAGAATCAACTAGTTATTCCTAATCAAGAAACATTCCAGCAGTATCGAATTAAAGTAATTGCTATTAATTCTAAAGGAGAAGCAAATGTTTCACCAAAGGAAATTATTGGACATTCTGGTGAAGATGGTAAGTTGGGAGTATCTTTAAAATATTGTAGTTACATGTCATTTTTTTGCATCAGTGTATTATAATGTAAATTGTTTTTAGAAATATTACCAATCATTTATCAGTCTAGTTAAGTTTGCTTCCCTCATCTATTCTAGTATTCCTATTAATACATATTGTGATTCGATTCCTGCTGACTGAAATGCCTAGACATGTGGCGAGTTCTGTAACTGTAAGTCATTGTTTTTCGTGGATGATAGCAGCAGCTGTATTCTTTACAACCTCGATGCAAGATGTTGAAGGGCGTAGCTTGTCAGCGATGTCCTCTACCATCCTTGAATGCCTTATACCATTTGTAGAATGTCACCTGGTTCATAACATCTTCATCATACACCGCAGTTAATAATTCATACGCGTCTTTTCGGTTCTTCCTGAGTTTCACTAAAAATTTCATAAGACAACATAATTCTAACTTTTTATCCATGCTGGACATGGTAGGCGAATATCTAACATACGTTATGCGAATTGTCACATACGTCCACTCACTGCACTGATCGTTATAGATGGCTAAAAGAATGGGCTACACGATTGTATGCAGTATTTATACCACCTTTTGCAACATATTTTTCCTCAGGGTCACTATTATCTTTTTGAACTGCCCTCATATTTTAAAATGTGCTCTCTTTTTCACAGACATATTTATTCTACAGTATTGAGATAAATAGTTTTCATGAAGGTCTTCTTTTTGTAACTTTTTATTTCATGTACTGTATAATCTGCAGTTGTCCTTATACAATTCATGTTGACAGAACTAAGGTATAAAAAATGTATTAACCATGGTTTAATACCCAAACATATAGATAAAATGAAACTTGCTTTTTTGTGTGACTATGTTGAAAGCGGGTTTAAAAAAAATATTTTAAAGTAATGTTGCATTGTTAAATTTTTTTATAAAAACGGTACGCGAGGCAAGTGTTTTACAAATTAATGTAAATTTTTTAATTATTTCTGAAAACATGCAGTATGCTGGCTGGCTCATATTGTCTGTTTTACCAGCACTTGTTAGAGTTAGTAATTCTTAGTTTTACACAAAACATGCATTTTTTTCTGGCAATGTTTTTATTTATTTTTTTTAGTTATTTTCAAAATTTATTTCAGTTATTTTACTTAAAGAATATAATAACTGGTATTGGCGGATGATTGTACTGGTGTTGTATTATAATACTGATAGTATTAGTGTTTAAACTACCTAAAAGAGTAATGAAACATTTATAATTGGAGTTGATGCCATTTTGTATGTAGACCATCTTCAGCTTGAATTTCAATAATGATATTAATCAATATATAAATGAAAAATGAAACTTTAATAAACTTTTAAATCTGATCCTCAGCTTGATTATTAAAAGAAAATAAACTTTTTTACAATTAAATTGTCCTGTTCATAAATTATTTGGTAGACATCATTTTATATTTGAATGAAAATCCATAGATACAATTTTCCTTAATTAATTGATAAAATTTTGAATTTGTGAATGATTTCTATTTTTTTTTTTTAACGTTTGCTCTGTGAACTGTATTTTAATATTTGTTTTTCAGTTCCATTACAAGCACCCAGTAACTTTACATTAATTCAAGTGACTACTAGTACAAGTGCTCTCCTTAGTTGGAATCCTGTACCTTTAGATTCTGTCCGGGGCCACTTCAAAGGATATAAGGTAATTGAAAAGAATATAACATAATTTCAAACTATTCTTACTTAAGCTGACAAAAAAAAATAAACGTTAAAAAAATACAGAACAGTTCTATAACTTTCATCTCAAATTAAAACATTCTGTAATCATTTTATAAACTTTTATTTGCAATACTTTGTTACATTAGATTTAATCGACAAGTAAAATATTTTAAAAAAAGATGAAGTTAAGTGTGATCTATAGATCACCTTGACTTGGTCTCTTTATTTTTAAAAGATTTATTTTGCAGTGACAGTGGTTTAAATGTTAAACTTAAAACATTACAGATAATAAATCAGATCAACACTAAACAAATTAGGTAGATATGATATCAGAACACTTGTTATTCTTTAGAATGGTGGGGAGTAACTAGAGGCTCATGTTAGGTCATCAATTATCATTAAAGTAAAATCTTTAAAGTTTGCAGTTTTTAATGGTCACAGCCAGTTCAGTCTGTAATCATTATTAATTCATCTATATATATATATATATATATATGAATGTATGAGTCAGATTGATTTATGATAATTGCTCATTAGTCCAAGAAAGCTTTCACTGTTTTTCTAACATTATTTTAAATTATAAGTTGTAACTGATGGTAGGTAATCATTCCTTTACTTACTTGACAGTTTCCAGTTTCAGTTCTAAAACTTCAGTGGAACATTATTAATTCATGGATTACGTTTGTAAAACTTAATACATACATGTACATCTTACAACATGTACAACTTAATACATACATACAAAAGCTGTAATTCGAAAAAAGCTTAATTCTGAATTTTTAATATGTTCCTTTTCAAAATAGTTTCCCTTAAGTGCACCACACTGCTTCTGTTGCTTGATCCATTTTTCAAACAAAATCCAGGCTATCTCTTGAAAGCAGTTTGCATTTCGTCTCCTTGGCTGTTATTACTTCTAGATTAGTCTCAGATTTTCATACTTTGAAATCCTTTTTTACCTCTGGAAACAGTCAGAAGTGAGAACCATTTTAATTTTTTGCATTAAAAAATCGCAGACTATGTGAGCGACATTGGTAGGTACATGCATTATTGTAAGACAAGAAAAGAATTATTGTAATACATCTGTGAAGAAAATTCTTCACAGATGAATACATTCTATTCCATTTGGCCAGATGTAAAGAGCAATGGAACTTAACAATACAAATGCATTTCATATGAATCTACTCCTCCAGAATATTGTGTGCACTACTTTTTTAGATATGAAGCAGTTTCTTCAACTGCTGCCCACCAATATGACATCTCAAATGAAGACACTTGCTGTGTTCGTGATAATGTGCTCAGTCAACCTGCTCTTGCAATGTCTTTCATGCTTTCTCATCCAGCCAAAAATTGAGCATGCCAATGAAAACATGTTACATGTGAAAGACACATTCTTTATTGAATGCATCTTATAACATTTTTATGTTTTAGAAGCTGGTGTTTTTTAAGTGAGCTTAAAACTGAATTGCATATTGTTGATCGATATTTTTTCCATGGTAGATTACCACACTTTACGTGAACGATGATCCGTGACACTCACTGATTACAATAATTGACTTCAAATTTATGTGTATATACACATGGATTTATGTGTATATACACATGCAGGATTGACACTTTGCGCGCTTTAATTTCCCTGCAAAAATCAGTCTCATTACTTTTTGGACTGCCCTCATATCTTGTTTTGAATACCTCACCTATTCTTGTAAAATGGTGTTTGTTGAACATTCATTGCATTGATGATAGTTTCACAATCAAGAAACTTGACTAATAATATTCCATTTAATCCCAGAAAAAAGTGGCTGTAAGTTTTCTATTAATACTATTGTTTCTTTAGTTGTGTTACATAATCATAAATTATATAGCTTTTCTTTCTTTAGTCTTATGACTGATAAGTCATAAGTTAATTTGTTTTTGTCACAACATTTGATGACTGTATATAAGTCTTAATATGGTGAAATTATTCATCTTTTTCATTTTTATTGTGCTTCAAAAATGTTTAGTCTGAAGTAAATATTTCTCTATTATTAACATTTTTTTATGAAATCCATCTGACATATATTTTCTTCTGATCCAAATTATTTGTCAATATAGTTCACCTATAATCATTTTCAATTACAGAAGATAATTCTAAAAATATAATTTGGTGATTTTCATAAATATTTTTCCTCCAACTCATCTCCATAGGTGAGATTAACAGGCCAGATATTTTGATTCACTGAAAAGTAGTAAATCCATGACTCATTCATTAATATAGATTGTTCTCTAGACTGGCAGTGTGAAATAAGCTTAAGTGATCTAAGTTGGAAGTTAATCATCATAAACACTAGCCTGCATTTTTATGAAAAAATGGTCTATTTCTATTTAACTATATTACTTAATATACTTGTACTGTTGGTAATTTGATTTGATCATGGTACTTCAGTGCCACATAACTGTTCCCTCATAACAGTATTTATTCTACATACTAACCCACTGGTTGGTTTAAGAAAACATTTTACACTATGAAAAATTTCAGACATTACTTCATCTTTTTTTATTATGATTTGTACAGTTTATACACAGTTATTATGTACAGTTTATAGCTCATAATACAGTGTTTTAGAAATTCTATTTTAATAGTTTATTTTTCTCACCATCTGTTTTTCAGATACAAACCTGGACTGATAAGGAGGGTGAAGAAGGCATGAGAGAAATATTTGTTAAAGGTGATGCAACTCGTGCTCTTGTCACTAAATTTGTTCCACACTCAAAGAACTATGCTAGAGTTCTTGTATATAATTCTAGATACAATGGACCACCTAGTGAAACACTCGGTTTTGACACACCTGAAGGAGGTATGTGTTTAAAATTCTATTGATTGCAGACACAATTTTTTTAACTCATACTCTATATCTAATAATATTGTTATAAATAAATAAATACAGGGTGATTATAAGTAAATAGGTGCTTGGATGGTTTGTAAAAACTGTATTTTTCAAATATGAAAAATACTTAGAGGGTTTACAGAAAGTGTGTATCTATAAATATTTATGGCTGCACCATGAGTCATATCAACACAGTAGTCCAATTCATCCCAAAAATATATCGCCGCTTGACTCTCTAGTATCAGTGATTACATTGCTTTAAGTTATTTATAGGAAGAGGAGGAAAAAACTTTTGTCTGTATAAAACCCCATGAAAAGTAGTCATGAGGTCTTAAATCTAAATTTCTTGATAGCCAACATATCAGTGCCATATTTTTGATGTCCATGATTTGGGATGCCTTCCAAATTAACTTCTTGAAAAGTATTCAGATAGACTATTTTAAACCTTCATGTATTAGTGATAGTGAGGTGGAGCACAGTTTTAAAACAAGAAGTTCTTTGTCTTTCTTAAGTTGATGCATTAGTTATTCATTTAACATATTAGGATAAAGTCCTTATATTACTGTGTGTTTTTTGAAGAAAAACAATTGGTTTGTTAATCTTTTTAAGGGAAATAGCATAAAACACATTCACTTTATGCAAATCATGTATATACGAGGTGCGACAATAAAGTAATGAGACTGATTTTTCTTTGCAAGATGTGGCAACCCTGCAGCTTGCATAGGCACACCATCTTTGACCTTGGTCTATAAGCTACTTCTAGTCCAAGCGGCACATTGATGCAACTGCTCAGTCGTGAGTTGTGCTGTAATAAGTGAACACGTGTTTGTGTCTTTCGTCACAGAAATGAAACCGCAAAATAATGCGCAACGGTATGCCATTTCTTTTTGCGTTAAATCGGGTGAAATCGCGACGACAACTTATGGTAAGCTTCAGAAGGCTTTTGGAGAGGAGGTTATGTCAAGAGCTCAAGTTTTTCGGTGGCATAAAATTTTTAGTGAAGGCAGAACGAATGATGAAGATGAAGACCGCAGTGGACGACCATCAACCTCACGGACAGATGTCAACTTGACCAGGGTGCATGAAATCGTACGATCTGATTGAAGATTATCCGTGAAAATGATTGCAGAAGAACTCAACATCAATCAAGAAACGGTTCGTCTAATATTAACTGAAGATTTTGGTATGTGAAAGATTTGTGCAAAAATGGTCCGCAAAAATCTCACACAACAACAGCAAGAAACACGGAAAAATGTGGCAGCCGATCTGTTAGAGCAAACGGAAATCAATCCAGATTTGTTGAGCTGTGTTATCACTGGTGATGAAGGTTGGTTTTTTCAATACGATCCAGAGACAAAACGCCAAAGTTCGCAATGGTCCTCAAAGGGATCACCCAGACCAAAAAAAGCTCGCATGTCAAAGTCAAAAGTGAAATGCATGCTTGTGTGCTTCTTCGATTCCAAGGTAATTGTTCATAAAGAGTGGGTGCCTCCTGGACAAACAGTTAACCAATATTTCTACAAGGAAATTTTAGAAAGACTTCGTAAACGAGTTCTTCGTGTCCGTGCCAACATTGCTGATAATTAGATTCTGCATCACGATAATGTGCCATCCCATACTGCTCTGTCAGTACAGCAATTTTTAACCTCAATACAAATTTCAGTACTACCACAGCCACCTTATTCACCAGATATCGCTCCGTGCGACTTTTTTCTATTTCTAAGAGTCAAGATGGCGGTAGAGGGACACCATTTTCAAACAACACAAGATATCCAAAAAAGCTGTGACGAGGGTCTTGGAGGATATTACAGAAGACGAGTTCCAGAAATGTTACCATCAGTGGCAGAAGCGCTGGAATAAGTGTGTGCAATCACACGGGAACTACTTTGAAGGAGACAACACTAAACATGACTAAAACGGTAAGCAACATTTTTTTTCACATTAGTCTCATTACTTTATTGTCGCACCTCGTATGTTACTTAGTTTTTCTAGGATTTTTAGTTTCTGTTTCATATGTTGTTTTATTGACTTTTCTGCCAATTTAAAATGTACACTTGTTGTAAAAAATTAGGCGATGAAAGAAACTACCTTCATCAATTTATCCTTGAAAGTCCATACTAAAAACTTTATATTAGATTTTATCACTGTCCTTTAAACTTTGTACGGATGTAATTTGTATGGCATCATTCTCAACAATTTCTATAAATTTTCTACACAATTTGTTATAGAATTTGTAATTAGAAATTTGCTCATCTAATTAATTTATGTAGACTGTGTTGGTAAATGACAATTGTGAACTTGTTCTGGCTTGGAAAATCTTCTAGAACTTTTCATTTTACACAGACATCCTGTGTTTTCTAGTGACAGATTTTTTATTTTTTCTAATCTTAGATAGAATAACTTGTGTGATTGCTAATCATACTTTGTTCTGAAGTACCATGGGTTGGTCCATGGTAGTAACTTAGTTTTGGTTAATTTGAGCATGCAAAAAGCTTTCTCCACAGGAGTAGCAGCCACCTTTTCAGACTAATTATATGACACAATAATCAATATTGAAATCAACAATAGCAGTTATTTAAAAATATTTCCTGTAAAACTGTATTAGTTTCTATCTAAATATTAATGTTAAATTTTTTATAAACCATAAAAATTTATTTTTTATTTTTTTATTAAACACACAAAGTGGGCCACACACATAGCCTAATTCATATATAATTGACTTGCATTTATGTAAAAGCAAAACACCAATCTCATTTTCACAGTATTTCTTAAATCGGATATTTTTCGTGGTTTTTCAACTTTGTAGGTTATAGGCACTTTGTAAGGAATATATTTATATAATTAAATTTTCAGATGATAATAGTAGGATTTCAGTTGAGTGAGTGAATAATAATAATAATTCTCCCAATTACTAAAAAATCAGAAATTGTGCATTTTGATGTATTTTACTTATTATTTGTTAAGGAGAATTTTTTATGAAATCCTGGAAGCTGGAAATCCTGGAAGTTTTTAACACCTCAACAAGAATATCAATATTTCTGAATTTTGGCTAAAATTTAATATAGTTGCTAAGTAGAAGGTACTTCGAAAAACTGGAAGTCTTGATCTTCTTTTATGTTCTTTGAGGATTTAAAAAGGACTTGGCTGTAGATGTATTTATAAATGCAAATTCCTTCCTTCTCATTTATCATATGTGTGAAAATTTTGATCATTAAAATAGCTGTAGTAATTCCATTTAAATCATAAACATATAAAAAAATGTTTTGAAAAATTTAACATTCAAATGATGCGTTTTTTTGATAGTGCAATGATCTTGGCACTGAAGATCAATCATAACTTACAGATTTTTTAAAATTAAGACGACTCTGTTATTACTTTTGTTTTCTATTTGAAACATAATTGGTTTATGCATTAATAAACCATAACTTGATTATGCATAAAGAAACACTGTTAATATTTTCTCAGCTTTAAAAGTATTATTTAAAAACATTAACAATAATTTGCACTGAATGAGGAAGACATTAAGTAGGTTACAAACAATAACAAATTGTAATAGTGGATAGTTGCAAAAACCATGTTAGAAGAGAACGCACCAGCTTAATTCAGAAAAAAACTTTTGTTTTTGTAATTTTTATTGTCCTCTTTAAGTTTAATATATAATTGTTCATCTGAATGACATGATCAACTGAATTATTTTTCTCCTGTCTCTATTAATACATTTTTTCCAAATTTCAGTTCCTGGAACAGTACAGTCATTAGAAGCCGTACCGATGGGTTCTTCAGCATTGTTTCTCATATGGAAAAAGCCAGAACAACCCAATGGAATTCTGACAGGTTATAAAATTTATTATCAAACTGTTAAAGGGACCAAAGTTGGTGCATTACTTGAGCGTGAACCACATATCTCAGATCCAAAACAAACCAAAGTTAAACTTGCAGGTCTTGAACCTGCAACAAAGTATCGTATTCATATTAAAGCTACAACTAGTGCTGGGGAAGGAGAAGGGTAATTATGTTTTTATTTTATTTAGAATATTTTTTTTTTAATGAACGATTTTGTTAAGTTCTTTAGATTTTTCCATATTGATATCCTTAAATATTGTAAAACTTCTGTGTTGATATTGTAAATAATCTTGAAAAAATGATTTGTAGAAGAGTAATATTCAGTGGTTTTATTAAGTAATCAGTTGGAGTAACAAGCAATTTTATGATTGATGAACTGCAAAACATGGTATAGCAAAATCATGATGTTGGACTGATGGGTGTGATAAGATAACTTAAAATTATATTAATCTAATCAACCCAAGTACAGAATTAAATTCTGTACTTGGATTGATCGGATTAATATAACTTGTATAGTGCAGAGTAATATGTTTCCTGAAAGGATCGATTTTAGAAAAATAACTTAATGTTTACAAATGTTATTCATTAACTTCTATTTAACATCTAATCAAAGTTTGAAATCGTTAATTTTTTAAAAACATTTCTGTTCTTTATATCTCTAGATTTATAATCATAAATTTTATGTAAAATTTATTTTTTAAGTTTAAAAGTAGTTTTGAATGGCGCATAAGTGTGACTAAAATCTTAATTTCAGTTACTTTATCGAACAACGAACTAGAGGATCTCAGGCTGCTCCTCCAGATATTCCAAAGTTTGATTGGGAAAGGTTGCCATCAGATAATGGTTATGCTAATATTAAAGTAACATGGAAGCCAAATGTTGATGGAAAACCTGGTTCACACTTCTTTGTTAAGTACAAGTAAGTTTTTTTTTTTATTTCCTGTTTTCACCAGTAGTGGTAATTAACTTTTATTACCTAATTAGTGTAGTGTAATTTATTTGTATTTAAAAAGGCTTGAATAACTTTTATTGGATGCCCCTTAAAATAGATAATTTAATCAAAAATAAATCATATACGAGGGTAAGTCAATTATTATCCACAACTTAGTTATATTTTTATTTATGTTGGTAGTACTGTCGTGTTGCATAGATGACGCATGCGTGGTTTAATTGTTATGTTTGTGCAAGTTTGATGCTGCTAGATTAGTTCTATTATCACTACTCTGCCGTTAATCATGGCTGCTCCGCTTTCTGTTTGTACCAAAGAAGAGCAACATTCAGTGATTCGTTTTTTGTGGTCGGAAGGTGTATCAGGGGCTGAAATTTATCAAAGATTTTCGGTACAGTACGGGAACAGTGTGTCGCCGCAACATAGTGTCTACAAATGGATTGAAAAATTCAAAAATGGTCACACAAGTGTTACACATGACGAAGGAGCCAGACTACCGTTTACTGCCACAAATAAGGAAAACATTGAGCGTGCACATGACATGGTTTTCTTAGACAGACGAGTAACTATTGATGAAGTGGCACATCATCTGTAAATTAGTCACGGTTCTGCCTACAAACAGACTTTGGTTTCATAAAGTCTGTGCAAGATGGGTCCCAAAACAACTCACACAGTTACATAAACAAACGCACTTGGATATCTGCCAAAAACATTTGGATTGCTATGGTAACGAACGGGACAGCTTCTTAAGCAGAATCATCACTGATGATGAAATATGGATCCATCATTATAAGCCGGAGAGTAAACGGCAGAGTATGGAATGAAAACATCCAAATTCGCCCAGCAAAAAAAGTCCACAGGAAAACTGATGTTTATGGTTTTTGGGACTCACAAGGCCCAGTACTGGAACATTATCAGGAAAGTGGCACGACAATAAACAGTGCGCATTACAGTGAGATGCTTACTGCCAAGCTGAAGCGTGCAATTCGAAGCAAACGCTGAGGACTGCTGTCGAAAGGTGTTGTGTTGTTGCAAGACAATGCCCATCCACATACTGCTGCCCACACTGCTGAAACGCTCCAGAAGCTCAACTTTGAAGTACTGGCTCATCCTCCGTATAGTCCTGACCTTGCCCCTTCTGACTACCACTTGTTTGGTCCACTCAAAGAGGCATTAAGGGGCCGTCGATTTACCTCGGACGAAACAGTGAAAGAAGTGGTGCATTCCTGGCTCAACCGAAAACCTTCTTTTATGAGGGCATCAGGGAACTTGTGCAAAGATGTACAAAGTGCATTGAACTGCAAGGGGACTAAAATGATGTACATGTAAGTTTCCTATTTGTATTTAATAAAATTTATAACTACATTGCGGATAATAATTGACTTACCCTCTTAGTTATACAGCGTAAATTGCTAACAAACTTAAAATCTTTATTATCATAAGAATACATTTACATCTGTACAGCTGCCGCGATGAATGTAGAAGCTCAGACTGTATGGCTAGTATGGTGCCTGTTATCCAAACTGAAAACATTCATTTTAGTTTTCATGCACAGAAAACAGATTGCTTTCTTGTAAATACAACTTATTATTTTAACATCCTTGGTGTTATGGATTACTTTTAAATATTTCATTCTAATTCTGCTGTTTAAACTTAATAAAGAATTAAATATTTTGCCATAAATATAACATTATTGTATATTTTTAAACATTATAAAAATGTAGGCCTATTCTCAACAGGTAATATAATTACAGCAGCAGATGAATGCTAAATGATAAATTAGCTAACATTATGATTGTCTGACATATATAAACATAGTTTATAATCGTGAAAAATAAAAATACAAAGCTAAGTATTATAAACTCAGGAAATGAGGTTACCTTTCCTAGAATCAGATCAAGAAACAGTATAGCTATATTGTTTTCTGTGAGCTCATATTTTTCAAATACAGCCAAGCTAATGTAAAAATAAATAATTATCCATAAGCTTATGTTATTGAATGCTTGAGTATAATCCAATTAACTAATTATCTTGTTTTTGTTGGTCCTGTTAGAGCATTTGTGCAAATTCTATTGATTATTCAGGCAAAGAGACAAGTTTGAGATAAATACTAAAAGAATTGAGTTTTAGGTGGAGAAAAACTGAAAGTAACAGGAAGGTTCTCACTAAGCAACATGACATAAAGTTTGAGCATATTTGATGTATGACTGTTGTAAAAAAGTTTGGAATCAAAAATAGGTTGATGGTGTACCTTGACAAGTCATATATTATCTTTTCACATTACAAGTAAATCATGGTGTAGTGATTTAAATGTTGGTTCCTGTTTTAAAAGGCAGACTTATAGTGCATGCTGGAAAAGAAATGGGTTTTATACCAAACACCATACTAACTTGGCAGCAAGTTCAAAAAGTGCCAATTACAGAGGCTAAATGAAGCGGAAAATTACTTAAAATGGACAGAAGAGATGTTAATTCTAAACCTTCCTGATAATTTTATGGTAATTTCTGACAACACACTCTATCACAATTCCATTTTAGAAAAATTACCAATGTACAGTAAAAAAAAAAAAGACAATATGATTGAGTGGTTGCAGAAGCATTCTGCTCCTAATTTTTCCTTGTTGCGCAAAACCACAGTTGTACGAAGTGGTAATTGTAAACAGGGAAAAGTTTACTGTTTATGTGTTTGACAAACTTTTTGACACAAAAAAAGTGGCATGACATTCTCCGACTACCTCCATACCACCTGGATTTAGATCCTATGAAAATGGCTTAGTCAGAAGTTAAAGGATATATAGCAAGTCATAACATAACTTTTGATATTCAAGATGTTCAAAGGCTATGTGAAAATAAATTGGCTGACATGAATGAAAAAAAATTGGAAGGTGTATTGTTGTAAAGTTAAGGAAACAGAATATATTCAACAAGAAACATTATTGACAACTCTATGGAATCATTGTTTATTTTTATACAAGAAGATAGTGAAAGTGACTAATAATTACGATTACAGTAACCTCGGAAATTCTAATATTTCTTGCGAAGTGGATGACATTCACTTGCTTTAATTAAAATAGTTTTATTCTGTTCTAACATTTAAAAGTAATTAGTTTCTGCCGTACTTTTTCATTCCATTATTTAGCATATTTGATCAGTTTACCTTGCATTAAATTTTGAATATCTGTTTGGAAATAAAATGGAACACCAGCACTCTGTGAAGGTAATACATTTTTATTTGCATGTTATACCATTTTATGTGTAGACCTACTATTGCACAATTTCCAGCTTCACATAAGCATTTTTGCTATTTTTATCATATTTGCCATTTTGAAAAATGTATAACATTTTTTGCAGAAATAGTTAGACATTATTTAAGTATTTTTTATTGAGCCAATTAAATTTGGTAACTTTTGTACATGTAATTAAATTAAATAAAATTTAAGAATGTAATAATGTTTAAAATATTAGCAGCTGTACATTGATGTGATAAAAATTTAAAAACAAATTGTGTTCGATCCAATACTAACACCACAGTACATCTCACGAAGGCCCATTCACTGTTAGGTAATAATTCAAATTGCAGCTGTCACTACCATAGCACCAAGCATCAAGATTTGTTACAAATATATATTAATAATTCATCATAAATATACAGGTGCTGCCTGTATATATTTATGATCTTAATCACTAAAAAAATCTCATCCTAAAATAAAATACATATTAGTCAGATAGTTTTTCAGAATAATGTTTAATGAATTAATAGCCAGTTAGTTAAATGAAAAAAATTAGCTTTTATTAACACTTCACTTAAAATATTTTTTCAAGACTCTTATGGAATCTAAAACTACAGTTATTTATTTTTTTATGTTTGCTGAAATCATTTTATTTTAATTACAAAAAATTTAGCAAGTTTACTAAATATAACACTAGAAATAAAGTAACACAAATAAATAAATGCAAATAAACATGTTAGCATTTGTGCTTCCATGTATGTTAAGGATTAAAATAGCAAACTGAAATTTTTATGAATTTATTTTTGAATTTATATTTATTTTTATGAATTGTTGAGTTCTCAAACTTATTTGATGTAACTTGATTCAATTAGACCCATCAATTAGCAGTAACCTTTGTTTATGTAGTGAAAGGACTCTTGTAGATTTGTCCTTAAGTTTAATCTAAAAGCTGCCCAACAACAATGACCATTGTCATTGTATAACAACAATGAAAATTGCAGTAGCATTAAAATGTAACTGATCCCAGCTTATTCTTGCGTATCCATTCTTTTCTTTAATAAGATAAGTCTGCTTTTCTTCTTTAGCTTTTCCAATATCCTTCGTTATAAATTTACAGCTATAATTTTTTCTCCTTTCTACAGACTAAAGGATGAAACAGTGTTTATGGAAACAGCAAATGTACTTGATGAAGACTTTACAATAGTTCGTGCTCTTAAGCCAGGTGAAACATATGAATTTAGAGTGGTTTCAGTTGATGGAGATTATCTGACAGAGTCTGAACCGGAAGAGATTGATACCTACACAATTGGTAAGTCATGAAGCAATCTGTTTTGTTTATTATTAGTCTGTTATTAAATGTCAGCACTGACTGGGGGTTCTTGGTAAGTAGCATCAAGTTGGATATTCACAGCACTGATAAATCTGCACACGTTTTAGAAAGATTCCTAAAAAAAGTTAGTTTATTGATGTTTTTTAATCAGGTACACACTTTAGTCCATTGTGAAGTGAATTTCTATGCTCTTGAGAGATTATTTTGTAATATAACTCTTACAATTTAATGTTCTTTAAAATGATTGATTGTCTCTCTGTATAATCTCAGGAAATATTGGATAATTTTAATTCATCTCACCCCTGAAAATTTACTTCTTGAATGATGTTGGCTATATAGTAATTATTTTACATGGTTGAATATGATTGATTATGTTCAAGTAAATGGTAGTCTCAAGTGAAAGAGTATGGGTTCAAACCCTGGGATTTGATTTTATGAAAATCTGATTTTTCAGAAATGGTATCAGATTTGGTGAGGTTATATATACTCATTCTTTGAGCCCATTCTTTGTGAGTTCCAGGTCTGGGTCAGTACGAGCTGTTAGAACTTTTAATAGATCAGTGTAAGTAATTTTGTGCACATTGTTTTTATATTTTGCCCTATAAAAGCCATGGGAAATGAAAAAAAAAACAGATGAATGTGAATTTTACATTAAAATATATAAAAATCTGGTTTTTATGTTTAAAGTAATTTCTTTATGCTTAATAACTATTTTCTTCATGATTCAGAAGATTTATATCTTTCTGTTGATTTGAACTATATGTATTTTATATTAATTAAAAGTATTTAATTATGTATAAGTACAAATAGATTATTTAATCTTTTTCGTTTAGTAAATAGATATCTCAAAAAATTGATGGTTGCACCCCCAAAACTCAGGAAATGTTTAATTATCATATTTTACAGACGGTCCAATTATTCAGCCAAAGGAAAATGTTGCTACTGCTGGATGGTTTATTGGCATGATGTTAGCTATTGCATTTTTACTTTTACTTCTCATATTGGTGTGCATTGTAAAAAGGAATCGTGGTGGTAAATATGCTGTGCATGAAAGAGAAGCAGCCCATGGAAGACATGATTATCCTGATGAACCAGGTTTCATTGAGTATTCTCAACCCCTGGATAATAAATCACATGGTCGAGGATCTATGAGTAGTGACCCAAAAGCTGCTCCTGAAAGTGATACTGATTCAATGGCTGAATACGGTGACGGAGACACTGGTGAGAATTAATTTTCTTATAAAATACTATAACTTAATAAAATTTAAGTTACAATTGTCTCAATTGATAACTTTTTCTGTAGAGTATTGTAAAGCTTTACGATAAGAAAATATTCAATTGCTTATTAGTGTGGGTAAATATATGGTACAACAAATAAAAACTAACTTTTTTCTTTCCTATTACTGTATTTATCATCTTAGAACACAGTAGATTATATATATTAAATTTCTTTCTACTTATAAAAAAGACAACAGTTTTAAGCAATTTTCATACACATAACATAATTTTTCCCATGCGATTCATTAATCCTAAAAAATTATTAATTATCTAAAAGAGTGACAATTGCACTATGTGTTAAAGTTGGTATATAAGTTAGAAACTTCTCAAGATGTCTGTTTTCCTGTGAACTTAGTTTCTTCAAGAAACAAGTGTGTTTCGCAGATAAACAAAGTTGATTTCATTTTTCAATGCGTACAAAACATTCAAGATTAAAAAAGTCATAAGAAAAAATACTTTTAGGCTATTGGCTAGGGTATAGTTAAATTATATTGAGTTTAGTCTAGTTCACAAAGTCAGTATATATAGTTATTTATAACTTTATTGTCACTGTTACCACACATTAGGCTATAATCAAGTGAGGATGATGATTTTGAGTGTTAATGCAGGATGTTTAATTTGAAAGAGGCCCCATCACTCAATAGTTTATACAGACTAAATGCACATTTCTGTTAAAATGCATTTATTTATGTTAGATGGGTAAAATAATGTGGAAGATATTGGTAAGACTTGAGGTGGAGCGAGGACTGTATACTGGCTGTATATTTGAGTATTGTCAGTCTGTGTTGAGCACTGGCTTTTGAACAAGGCTGCATAATAATCATGAGTTGTTGATTGTTAAATTGTGATTAACTGTTAAAGAATGTGTATTCATGATGGAAACTTGGTTACAGATGAAATGTTGTTGGCAAACGTTTAGAGCGAAATTTGATAAGTAAGTACCACTGAAAATGTTGATCAGAAGTTATTTAAAAAATTTTGTGCTACAGGTTTGGTGTTATATCAAAAATATGCCCGACCCAGTATCTCCCCACAAAAAATAGGCATATGGTGTGTGGTTTCAGTGACGAATAATAAAACCCTTGTTTTTTTTTTTAAGAAAAACTGGATGCCGCTGAAGGGAAATTATTCAACAGTTCATAGTCTTAATGCAAGAGGATGAGTGTGACTGCTGGTTACAACAAGACTGCGCCACTTGCCATACAGCTCGCTCTATTATGTTGATGCTATAGGATGTTTTTCAGTTGAAAAGTCATTTCCCTTGATCTGACTAGTCCAGACTTCTTTCTTTGGTTTTACTTAAAAGAAATTCTGTTTATAGGAGCAATCCACACACCCCGCAGATATTCAAGACAACCATTACCAATGCCATCCAGAAAATAGACTGGGAACAGCTAACTAAAGTAGTTCAGGAACATGGTCAAAAGTATTGACAATTGCATAGAAGTGGATTTCACCACCTTCATTTCATATTCAACACCTGTAAATTATTATGTCAATGTTTACCAATAAATTATTATTTGTAGACTAAACTAAGTGATGGGATCTTTTAAATTGAACACCTATATAATAAATAATATATTCTTTAGTGTGCATTCTTAGAATGTTAAAAAACAAAAGAGCAAGGAGTGATTCTATAATTCTGGGCTAAGCCTGGATGAAATGTACAATTGCTATTTTTTCCCCCTTAAAAAAAAAAGATACAGTTGTTAATTTTTTTATTTATTGTTAGTCACACATATTTTTTCTTATCTTTTATAATACTTTTGCTTTCACTAAAAAGCATAATTCTTATTTTTTTCTAAATAAAAAAAAACGTACTGTGACTGAATGTTGATATTTTTGGGTGATCACATATGGAAGAAGTATGAGAAGGATTGATGTTTGGAAAAACAATAGAATTTTTTTGTGTATGGTATCTTGTCAGCTTGAAACATTTTAATAAATTATGGATAAATGTTGCAGAATTGTTACTTTACTGCTTAATTTAAATGTGTTAAGCTCTTGAACACTCGTTTATAATTATTTATATATATTATAACTTTAGTGGTATATACATACAATCATCACGCAGATCTTCATTTATTATAAGTAATTATAACAATTGGATTTACCTTTGTATTTTTTTATGACTAATAAGAATAATAAGGATTAATCATATGGAAAGCTTTATGTTTTTGTTTATTTATTTTGGTTTGTTTTTATTTTTTATTTTTTTTGTTTTTAATTTTACTTATTTATTTTTTGTTTGATTTTGTTTTATTTTTATTAAAATAGAGGGTATGAATGAAGATGGTTCCTTTATTGGGCTCTATGGTCGACAGAAAAAGCAACCCGAAACAGCTTCAGGTGGTTTTGCAACGCTTGTTTAGGTAATTGTTTCTATTGAATTATACTTCTGTTTCTGATTTTTTCAGGAAAGGTTTTTTTTAATACTTGTTCTGAAATCCTGATACACAGTTGTTTTAAATTTCTATGTACACCTAACAATAATTTTTTACATAATTGCTTACTGTTAACACCATTTTAGTTTATTACCCGTAATAACAAATATATTTTTTTTTTTAAAAAAAAGGTTAACAATAATTAAAAAATTATAATTTTTATGTTTAAACTATTCACCACATTTTTCATTTGGTAAAAGTTTGAACTTGTCAGATTAGAAAGATATATTCTTATTTACAACATAGTTCTGTCTATTTATGGTGGTATATTCTTGGATCAGTGTGATACAGTTTCTTATTTTAACTTTTGTTTGTAGTGAGAATGCCTTTTTAACTTACAAACTTGAAATTTTTAGTTTTTGTTTTAAATAAATAAAATTTAAAGACTTGTTTTTAAATTTAATGTAATAGTGAAATGAAAGAGTCATTTGGTGGGTAGTGCATATTACTCTTTCTTCTCATAGAAGATTCCTTCTGATACAATACAGAGAAGACAGTACATTGTAAGTTTGCTCACTAAACTGTAGCGTAGAAAGTGAATAACGTCATTGTTTCAAGCTGTTTACCTATTCATTCAATTTCTTTTACAGTGTGTTACTACTGATGATTCAATCAGCATATTTATTTTTATTTATTTCTAAAATCATCCAGTAACTCAGTATTTCTCATCCTTTCAGTATTTTCAACCTAATTTTCATTGCACCTCCCCCCTCTCATAGATTAATAATTATTTTGACACTAAAGCTACACTGCAACCTTACAAATTACCAGCAATAAGTAAATTTATTGATATTTGGCAACACCGATCCGCTGCATTGACAAAACCAGAATTGATGGTTCTCTATTCCTCTCTGTCTTATGTCCACCACATCAAACATTCTTGTGGCTTCGCAAGAAGTTCTGATTTGTCTTGAACATTCTGGAACTTCTGCTGACCATCTGCACAAATCTGAATAAATGCTGCACCTTGTTCGATTCCAGCCAGTCTCAGTTGAATCTATCCTATTGCTATTGAATATATCATGAATGTGTTTGTTGTATTTGCATGTTAATTGCAATTCACAATATTAAATTCACAGCAGTAGTATTAGACTAATCTAAATAACTCATTTAGAGGGGAAAAATTTGTTACCTGGACTTGTATAAGTGGAAATGGTAAAGGTGCTTATAATAAATGTAAAAAAAATAAATGCTTGAACAGGGATGGTGGAGGGTTGAGAAATGGTATTATTGCGATTTCCGCCGAAAGTTGACATCAAAAAAATTTGTGGTTGTTTAAGACACAGAAAGGTATACTGTCACCAGGTTTCGTCAAAATTAAATTATTTTTGCGGAAATGAAAAATAAAAAACGGGAAAAAAAGATTTTTCGCATTTTCTCAAAAATTTTGAGTTTATGTTGAAAAATGACCTCTACAAAAGTTGTAGACTTATGTACGATCTAAAACTTTTGTATTGGAAAATTTTTTTTTCAATCCCTAATCCCCCAAATCACCCTCCACCATCTTCACTCACGCATTTATTTTTTTTTTACGTTTATTATAATCCCCTTTACCATTTCCACTTATAAAAGTCCAGGTAACAATTTTTTTTTCTCTAAATGTAATTTGATTGGACTATATACAGAATCATGGATACATTTTTAAATGGGTGTAAGATAGCATTAGGCAATACAGTGAAACATCAAGCGCACACATGAACATGGTTCCAAAAATAAAATCAAGAAAATATTCTCAAGAATACTTAAATTTTGGGTTTACCAAAATTCATTTCATTTACTGAAGTAAATGAAGAAGAGATGCCCCTATGTGTCATTTGATTTAAACATTTTGGTAGCCGCCAGCATGAAATGTAATAACTGAAACAATATGTGGAATGCTTCGTGAGTATGTTAACAAACCGCAAGAAAATTCTCAAATTAAAATCATATGAAAAGCAAACATGATTTTTAAAAAAAAAATTTTCTGAATGAAGAAGCTAAGCCATGCCTTTTACAGATTTCATATAAAATATCCAGATGTAAATAGCCTCACACCAGTGGTGACGATCCTATTTTGCCAGCTGCAATTGACTGTAAAAACTATGTTTGGAGATAATTTTGCCAAACAATTGCAGTCCATACCTCTATCAAATGATACTGTTGCCCGTCGAATTGGTGATACAACTGAAGATATACAGCATCAACTTTTCAGGAAGTTGGGTGACAAATTGTTTTCAATTCAGCTTGATAAAGCAATAGATAGCAATAAAGATGCTCATTTCAATGCCTATATGATGGTATGTCAGCACTAGAAGAACTACTTTTCTGCAAACCAATAGAACTGAAAGCAACAGCACTCTTATTATTTGCTATATTAAATGATTTCATAAACGAGGCAAACAGAGTGGAAAAATTGCAAAGGAATATGCACTGATGATGCTTGTTCAATGTCTGGAAGATTCCAAATATACAAGAACTTGTGAAACAAAAGTCTCCACAGTGTGTCTGGACAAATTGCATGATCCACAGAGAAGCTCTGGCTCCCAAAGACATGAGTCCTGGTTTGAATATTGTGCTAATGACGGTTGTAACCATACTAAATTATATAAAAATGAGATCCTTAAAATTAAGAATGTTTTCTGCACTTTGTAAAGACATGTGCAGTACATTCAGCGTTAGTATTTTATTACAAGACAAGATTGTTATTGTGTGGGAAAGTTTTGCAATGTGTTTATGAATTAGATGAAATCACCATTTTTCTAGAAGAGGAAAGCTGACCAAAAGCCGAGAAGTTTCAAGATGGTTTATGCGTGATGGAATTGAGCTATATAATCGACATATTTGAGAAATAAATACCTTGAATCTTCAACTCCCAGGAGCAGAACACTTATGTTGGAAACTAGTGATAAAGATAATGCTTTTTGTAGAGAATTGGAATTGTGGAGCAGAAATTTAAAGCAAAAAAAACCTAATGCAGATGTGGATGAATGAATAAGACTTACAAAACTGAAGAACAACATGTGAAAGTTGTTTTTGTAACCATTGAAAATCATTTAGCCATGCTGGCAAAGAATTTTAAAGGATTGCTAACAACAGCTTGGTTGCAAGTTACGAGTGGGTTAGGGATCCATTTCAAAATATTCCAAAGAAGAAATTTTCATAGACTTCACGGCAAGTGGCGAATCAAAACACAATTTAGTAATAAATCATTCTGAGCTTTGGGCAAGGGTGGATGATGAGTTTTCTGCATGGAAATTTTTATTTAGTATTGATAAGTTAGTTATTAAATACATTGTGCAGTATTGATACAATCCTATTTATAAGTGTATTATGAGGGCTGTTCAAAAAGTAAGGAAAATGTGTTGCGAAAGGTGATAATATTGCATACGATCGTGTAGTCTAGAGGTCAGAACCTTTTTGTCAGTAAGGGCGCAAAATAAATTCAAAAGTTATTGGGGGTGCCACACTTATTACACAATAAGCAGATACATTTGCCTTTAGAGTCAATAAAACAAAATTATTGTTCTTCACAGTCAACATTAAAACAATAAAGTCTTTTTCTTTTACAATTATTCATAAGGGGTTATTTATAAAATCCATTAACCAGTACGATAGTGAAAAGCGCAACTATCTTGCATGTTATGTTACTAATAATACCAAAATAATAAAATATAGTCAATAATAATAACACTCAAAATATGCAGCACTCAGAATACAGTAACATACTACCAAATTTATCAGTAGCGAGAATATTCCTGCATGCTAAGAGCAATTGTGTCAGTGTATGAACTTGATTGCTATTTGCTGTCACTGAGCTTGCGCAATTATATTGTCTTATTTACATGCGACGCCAATACGTTTATTGGGCTTAGTAGGTGTGTAATAGAGTGAGGGCGTATAAAAATCATGGCATCACGGGTGCCGCGTTGCCAACCCCTGGTGTAGCCCATTCTTTTGGCCATCTATAACAATCAGTTTCAAGTCAATCGGTGCAGTTAGTGGATGTATGTAACGATTCATGTAATGTGTGTTAGATATTCGCCTACCATGTCCAGCATGAATAAAAAGTTAGATCAGTGTTGTAACATGCAATTTTTAGTGAAACTTTGGAAGAACCGAAAAGATGTGTATGAATTATTAACTACACTGTGGTGAAGATGTTATGTACCAGATGAACCTTCTCAGCCTTTCATCTGAAGGCCCCGGGTTCGAATCCCGACCAGGCATGGCATTTTCACACGCTACAAATCATCCATCTCATCCTCTGAAGCAATACCTAACAGTGGGCTCAGAAGTAAAAAAAAAAGTGACCTACAAATGGTACATAGCGTTTGAGGATGGTAGAAAGGGCATTGCCGATGAGTCACACCCTTCAATATCTCACATCGAGGTTGTAAAGAATACAGCTGTCGCTATTGTCTGTGAAGAATGATTACTATCAGGGAACTCGCCCCATGTCTACACATTTCATTTGGCAGCACATTTTCAATTTTGCATGATGATTTCACACCGGAGCAAATGCAACATCGTGTGTCTGTGTGTCAAGACCTGTTATCGCAGTTTGGTGGGGAAACAAATGAAGAAATGAATGAGTCATAACCGTAGATGAATTTTGGATGTAACGCTACGATCCGAAACTGAAACAACAAAGTACTCAGCGGAAAAGGTTGCAATCATCACCTCAAGAAAAACAATGAGTCACAGTGCGTAAGTTTATGAGGGTAGCCTTTTTCTATTCCAAGAGTTTTTTTTTTGTACCAACATGCTGTTCCACAAGACCACAGCAGATAGTACACAGCAGATTTACAAATCGGTTTTGATCATGATGTATCATTTTAAGAAAAAAACAGCTGCACAAGAACATTAACAAAATTTTACTGCATCATGACAATCTACAGTCCCACATCACTCACACTGCAGTTGATTTCTTGAACACTCGCAGTATCACAACTGTACCCCACCCACCATACAGTCCAAATTAGGCCCTTTGCGGCTTCTGGTTGTCCCCAGAAGTCAAATTTTTGCTCAGGGCAAAAAATGCTAGACCAATCACGAGGTCATTAAAGCTGTGGAGGCTCTCTGCAAGAAGCTCAAGAAAGATGGTCTAGCGTTTGTGTTTAAAAAGTGTCAGGAACGGTGGGAAAAGTGTTATATAACTGAGGGGGGTTATTTTAAAAAAAAGCATGTAGATTTGGAAGACTGAATAAATATTTTTTTTTTTTAGCGTTTTCATCATTACTTTTTGAACAGCCTGCACCATATAACAGTGTATATATATATTTTATTTTTTATTATGTCAGAATGTATTTTGTTTTGCTTTCCTTTTAGTAATTTAATAATTTTTTTAATATTTTCTTTACGATATGCTCACGCTGCCCCCCCCCCCATTTAGTGTTAACACTACATGCTAGGGAGAGCATGCCCCATAAGTTGAGGTGGGGGGTTATTAACTATTTTAAGTTAATAACCAATAACTTTTAAATTTATGTTTATGTAGGAACATTTATGTGAGAATTTTTTAGTTTAAGAATTCATTTCAGTAAATCATTTATTTAAAGAATATTTCTAGTTTTTCAGTAAAGCGCATTGAAACTTAGCTGAATTCAGTTCAGCTTACTCTAGGCTTATAATTAAATATAGTAACTAATAATTTTATAATTAAGTATAATTATAAAAAATAATCGCATTTATATTTGCAATTGATAATTTACGAAAACTGGCAATCTAAGCCAGATTGCAATATCAACTGATATATTAAAAACTAATCCTTTTTAATAATAGGGCAGGCTCTATTTACTAAAAAATGTAATACATTACACTGTTGCGGTTTGTTTGTTAAATTTTTTTTTCTATTTCAAAATGTATATATGTGTTTCTTAATTTAGGTCTTAATATAAATGGAAAAATTTGGAAATTCATGCAGTGATTGAATACTTTTTTCTGAAAAGCCTTAGTGCAAAGTAAATTAAAGTAGAGCTTGAATATAACAGTGGGAGGCTTCTTTTCCATCAAATACAACAGTTAAATGCTGGGTTGCAGAGTCTAAAATGGGTCAAAAATGCAATAGCAATGGATGATGCTCTTCTGAAGTGACTATGCCAGAAATGATAGAAGAGTGCATCAAATTGTTTTAGCAGATCGACAAGTAACAGTGAACGAGTTAAGAGTCTGTAGATATGTCAACAGAATGCATGTTCAATGTTTTGCTTGAATATTTGGGCATTAACAAGCTGTACGCTAGATGGATGCCATGTTTACTCGCGCCCGACCGAAAAAACATTTCAAGCGGTTGTTTCGAGCTCTTTTGACACAATCCAGAGGAATTTTTATGTTGATTTTTGGTGATTGATGAGACTTGGATTCATCACTATACTCCTGAGACAAAACAGCAGTCAAAACAATGCGTTGAAAAAGATCAACCTGCTGTAAAAAAAAGCAAAAGCTACTTTTTGAGCAAAGAAGTTATGTGCAACTGTTTTTTGGGATGCATGTGGAATAATTTTAATTGATTACCTTAAAAATGGCAAATATTATAGGACCCTATTGCAGCATCTCAGTGATGAAATTAAGGAAAAACAACCAAATTTGAAAAGAAAAGTGCCTTTCCATCACAACAATGCTAGAGCTCACACTTCAGTCATTTCAGTATCAAAAATCATTGAATTGCGATTTGAATTGCTTCAACGCCTTCCATATTCACCTGATCTGGCTCCCAGTAAATACCACTTGTTTCCTTACCTTAAAAACGTGGCTTGGAGGAAAGAGATTTTCAACCAGTTATTGAAGCTGTAGATTATTGCTGTTATTTTAAGGAATTGGATAAATCAATGTACTGAACTGGCATAAGCGCTCTTGTAGAACGCTGGGCTAAGTGTATAGACTATGGTGATTATATCGAAAAATAAAACAAAATGTACCCAGAAAAATATTTTCTTATCCAGGCCTGAAACGTTTCATTCTATCCTCATCTGCTTCTGATAGCTTAAACAGAAACTTCTGTGAATTTTTAAAAATTCTGTTTTATAATTTGAAAACGATACATTTTTTGTTGATTTACTGAATAAAATTAGATACATGAATAGGGGCTGAGAAAGTATTATTTTTGTATTATTCAAAATCCTAAAAAAGTACGTTTCTTGAAAAAGAAAGAATAGCTTAGGATAAATTAAACATCATTAACAAAAACCAACTATTTTTTCTTTTAATGGACTATATGTTATTAGAAAAACTCTTATTTGTTAATGAAAATCCATTGTGATTTCCAGTTTACTACAAAAGGATGTAATAATATAATGTTATCATTTATGACATCAGTTACATTATTCTTATACTTATTTCATGTAATCAGTGGTGATAACTATAAAGTCATCATTACAATCTTGTCTGACCCTGATTTAGGCAGGGAGTTGTTCTTTGTGGTGGGTTCTGCTTTTGATATTTTAATGGTTTTGTATGTCTCCTTCTTAAGTAAATGTGTAAAATTTTTGAGTGCATGTTACATCATTCACTATTTCTACCATACAGAATAATTAGTTGCATACCTTATAAGTACTGATTTACTTGAACTTGAAAGAAAATATCCTCAAATGTGAACAAGATTATTATTTATTAACTTAAATTTTTATTCTGTGTTGCCTGTTTTAATTTTATATGTAGAATGAGTTTTAATTTTCAAAAGTTGAAATGAGAGCTATTAGTTTATTTTAGATAAATTTTGTTTGTTTAAAATTATATTTTTCTATATTAAAATATTATATTAACCAATTAGATAAAAAGTTTCTAATTTACCTTCTAAAAAAAATTCCTGGAAAAGGAAAATTTATTCAGTTTTCTTACCTGGAATATTAAATTTAGTAAACTTCTTAATTGTTCTTCAGTCCTCTTGTCAGCCTTCACTTTCAATTATCATTCCAACCATCCACTCCTTAACTTTAATCTACTTCCTGCCTGATCGCTTTAATGTTTTTATCATTTAATATTTTTATAAAAGTTAAAAATACCTTATGTTGTTATTGGCTAAATTTATTTTTTGATTCCTAATTCAATTTTGTTACCTACATTCACCATAATCTTATAATATTATTTGATATTTTGATTCTATTGATTTTAGGTAGGTTCACTGAAGATGGATCATTTATTGGCCAGTATGGTCCAAATAACGGTAAAAAGAAACCAGAAGAGCAACCATCGCCTTCTGCAATCGCCACTTATGTTTGATATGTTTTATTAAAACATACGTATATTTTGTAAATATGTGATGTAACACGCTCAGCTGGCATATCTGTTCAGCTACTGTCGCTCTCGGCTGCTGCGGCTGCACCAATAAAAATTTAAAAAAAAACAAAATAAAATGTTAAGTACACGGGCTTTCTATATTTGCACACGTACACATGCCATTCATTTGCATGTTATCGCATGCATAAGTGTATGCAGTGCAGTGCAGTTTGTTTCTTATAATATCATCGAACTTTGAAATATAACAATATATCGTTGTAAGTATTATATATTGTAATAAAGATATTTATATATATATCTACCTAAATGACTGAAATATATGCGAGTGAAATATAAGGCAAATATGTTATTGCTTTACACTTTTTAAGTGTGAAGTATAAGACTGATATAACTGCCATTATTATTAAATAAATAATAATCTATTATTATGTGTACATGTATTGTTTCTATAGATTGTATTACATCGCACCACATTACTAAAAAAAAATTTTCTCCTTTTTTTTAATTTCTTATAACTAATGTAAAGTTTTGTTTGATTTAAGGGCTGTTACAATTAATGATTTCATATTAAACCGCGTATCAAAGTTGTTTATTATGCCTAAAATAGAATACCACGTGAATATATGTTATATTATTTTATTATTTAGAAGAAATAAGTTCCATTATAAAGAATTACATCAAACATATTTTATTACAGATAATATTTTAGTAATATATTTCTATGAATAAATCCACAGTTAATACCTATGTATTATTTATCAATATTTTTTTATTAACATGTATGGTAGTATTGCATTTAAATGACTTTTACTACTTACACATTTGATTTATATGTTTAAAAATTGTATGTACATCATTGCAGTTATTGTATTCCAATCCTTATAAAGATTATTTTATATTATAATAATTGATTGCTTATGTAGTTTTATTATAGTAATTATAATTGGGAAACCTGAAATATTTATAATGATAATTATTTTAACCTGTCGTACATTTTTGTTGTAAAAATAATTAAATAGGAACTCATCAGTGTACTTGTGATAAATGTTTTACCTTTCTATTCAGTGTAATAATATAATTAAAATTCAGATAATTTAATGCATTGAATGTTAACATTAATTAAAGTAATATATGGTATGGTGTTGATGATTACTAGTATTGAATAGCATCAGCAAATATATGAAAAACAAAAATTTGCACAAGAGTCTTTTTTAATTCTATTTCTAACTTCTTTCTTTGTGTAATTTTCAAAAGTATGTTCCAGTTATTCCTTGCAATTAGAGTTTTCTAACTTTCAGGCATCTTCTTAATCAAACTAATTGATTTTATACGATATGAAAGTAACTATCCAACTCTTACAGTTAATGAGCTTTACATCATTTTATAATATAAGAATGATATGTTCTATATATTTATCAAATTTTGCAAACAAAAGGTATATGACAAAATACTGCTTTTTAATCTAAGTTTATAATACTTAATACATTTTATTCTTACTATATCTTTTGTTATTTTGTGATGCATGCTATATGTTGTTTGTTAGTAGTTTTATGGAAGTAAGATTTTTTAACCACAATGAACATATTTTAAAAAAAATAATAACTGTTACTTTCACTGTAAATTTAAAGTGTATAATGTACTATGCCAGTAAAAAACATAGCATTGAGCATATTAACTCTAGCCTCGGCTGGCAACAAAGGAAACAACACCATGTTTCATCAACTGTAAAATCAAAATACTTTGTCAAAAGTTAGATTGTTATCTTGAAAGTTACTTAGAAGTTTTTCTAAAGCTCAGTCTTTTGTAGAAAGTTCTTGGAGTTAGCTCAACAAAGAAAGTAATCTTGCTGAGTGTTAGTTGTAAAAAAATTAATTCTTCTTCCTTTTTTATATTAAAATTGAATTCTATAAAAAAATATTTTAATTCATAGTTGATTTAAAATATTTATTGAAATTTTTTTAACAAGAGAAATAGTTAATTTTTACTAACAGAATTATGGTGTTTAAAAAACTGTTCTGGAATTCTGTTATTTATTTGTGACCCACTATTAATTTTATTTTTCTTCAACGATCAGTAAAATTATTGCATTTTGAATATATCCTTGGATTGTCTAATTCATTTAAGAAGAAAAACCAAATTCTATTTTTAAGAAATTTACGCACAAATAAGTTACTATCTAAAAAAACTTCTTATATATACTAAATTGTTATATTTGTTTTTTATTTTTGAATACTTAAATGGAATTAATTGAATTCTAATTAGTTTATATTTGTTTACATTATTTTAAAGATTGTAAAGCTTGACTGAGCACACATAAATTAAGAAATAGAAAACTGAGAATGTTAAAAAATGCATATAAGTTAAATACTGTGATAATAGTGCATAAAAATAATTTTCTAATTTTTTATGTAAATTTAGCTTAATATTTTACTTGTTTAATTGCTCATTGCTTTTAAACTAATAAAAAAATAATTATTACTAAATTTATTAGTTCTCATTCATATTAATATGTTTCTACTATGTGGTATTTGTGTCCTTCATATAATAAATGTCTTCTAAGTGTAAATATTAAAATAAACAATTTATTTTTACTATTTTTTATAATAAAATACTGGTTATGTCTATGCCAAAAACTTTTTAAAAAGTATTGTTTTCAATATTAATGTTAGTTTACTTTTTGTGTATTTTTTGTAATTTTCTTCATTTTTTCCTTTAAAAATAAATAAATTTCTTATCAAAAATTTTGTATTTCATTGTTTAAAAAATTTCATTATTTCAAAATTTAGATTGATTATTTAATCTGTAGGCATAACATCCATACCTGAACTGCAATTTTAAGTTCTTATAACTACTTACTGTAGCAATAAGAGAACAAGTTTATTGCAATATCAGTAAATATTATATTTAATTTAAAATTTTATAGTGGTATCTAAGTAATGTGAATTTTTAATACATTTTAAAGGAGGATTGAAGTAAACATTAGAAGTTGATACAATGTGTTTAAATTTTGTTTGTATTTAGTCCAAATATAGTGTTTAATATTTTTTTTTATATGTTTTAATGTTCATTGTATAAAAAAATTAGGATAGTTAATGTTATAAACTTTCTAAATCATTTGTTTTATTTATTTACATTTTTATATCTCTTCATCTGATAATTAGTGAATTATCAGAATTTAAGAGGTTGGTAATAGTGTGCTACTTTGTACCTGTTGTGACAGTACTTGTTAATTAATGTGTTTGAAATGAAATCAAAATTTTTTTGTGTAAAAATTATCCTGTTTAATAAAGCTTTGTTATTTTTTTTCAATTTTATTATAATTTCATCTTATTTTTGTAGATATTTATTTTAATCAAATTTCATAATGTTCCATTTCCATTCAGTAGATCAGAATCATAACTTGAAAATATATTAATTCTAATTTTATCAGTTTTTTTTAATATCATTCTTAAATCCTACTGTATTTCATGTTTTTATTTATTTCAAATGTAGAAAATTAATTTGATTCATTTTTTTACATACAATACAATCAGGATCAGCCCAATTAGTAACAAGTCATCATAACCTACATTTCCTTTCCTTGTGTAATTTGAAGTGTGTTACTGCAGCGGTTGATATCACGTCCTAGAGTAATGAACATAATTTTAAATATTGTAAATTCAAATACACGCATGATGTTTCAGTTGTAATTAATAGTGAAGAACTGGAAAATTATTCTTATTTAAATCTCCTTATTTTATGTAAACTTTTGTTTTAAGAATAATTAATATATAAGTTAGTTAATTTTGAAAAAGTTCAGCCTTTTGTTGTTTCAGTATTCTGTACTTTTATCCATTTATTTTTTGTCATATTTGTTTTCT
Source organism: Lycorma delicatula (assembly GCF_047948215.1). NCBI lineage: Eukaryota > Metazoa > Arthropoda > Insecta > Hemiptera > Fulgoridae > Lycorma > Lycorma delicatula. Next base: position 133,995,102 of record NC_134457.1, on the reverse strand, counting down.
ATTTCTAATAAGTTGTAACAGCCCTTAATTCATGTTTATTTATCATACTGGAATTTTTTTTGTTTAATGTTACTCTGTAATGTGAAGATGATAAAGTGTAAATGCATTTATCAATTTCAAAAATAAATTTTTGTTGTCAATTTAAATTTAAATGTTTAATAATGAGATTATACAATTTTACAGAAAAATGTTAAAAAGATCAAATGATATGTTTAAATGCTAGCAATAGCGTAAATTTGTGTGGTGCTTTTTTTTTAAAAAAATTATATATATATATATATATAAATACATTATTAGTTGTGAAGACTTTTTTAATGTCGTTCTTCACTGATTTTTTTTTAGAAAGATTAATATTGCACGCTTGTTCTCTTTAATATTGTCTTGTTCTCGTTCTTCTCGCACATTGCGTGTGTGATAGCACATTTTATAGGTTATTAGTTATTATTATAGTTGTTAACAATTTGTTATGTGTAATCTTTCTAAGCCTGCTCTTTGTTATTGTACAGTCACTGTGTTGTCGTTATTATTATTATCAATGATCAGTATCATTATCATACATTGGAGGGTTTTTTTTGCACGCGCTTTATATGCTTTTTTATCACATTAGATTGATGCTGATTATTTTTAAAAAGTTTTCTTTAATTATATTTTGTTTTTCTGTGTAATATTAAAAACCCATTATTAGTTTTATATTTATTTATATAGACCAGTATTTTTTTATTACATAAAAGTAATTAACGTTATAATCGTAATTATCGTATGATATTTCTGGCATAATTTTAAGTTCAGTGTGAATTTTTACTGGTTGTATTTGTGCAGATAGTAATTCTTTGGATGCATTACAATTTTCACTTTTTTCTTTAATAGTAATGATTTGTTTGACTTTATGTATAGGAACTTTTTATAGTTTCTGTTTTAAAATATAAGACAAAATATGCAAAACATATTAAGGAATGTTTACTACTATATCAGTGATAAGCTGGTGACTCACTGTTTAACATCCTTTGAATATAAATGATTTAGCTCTACCTGGTCACTGCTAAATCTAAGATTAGCAATTCAGAACCAAGAGACTGTGTTGATTACTAATGATCAACTCTAGGGTTTCTTTTGAGGAAGTGAATGTTGATATACTTAAGATTTTTTCTGTTATTAAAATCAGTCCTTCAGTAATCTTGAAATATTTCTTCTTCTGATAATGTGATACATAAAGTGAAGTGTAAGATATTCTCTCATTTTTTTTTATAGCATACAGTTAGTGTCTTTTAGTGATTTAAGGAAAGTGTTGTTTGTACATATCCACAATAAAACACTTAGAGTGAGTTTATTTATACCGATTTACTGTAGTATTATTAAATAATGCACCTGTTAACAAATTAGTAATGGGTTTTTGATTATTTATTTTTATTTACACATTAAATGCCTATAAATATTCATAATGATTTTTATTTATCTTTATCAGTAACATAATAGTAAATCAGTTGTACATAAATAAAATAAAAATAAAAAACAGAAGGTGGAGGCGTGACAGGGTAAAGTAAAAGAATGTTTGTAAACCTCTCCTGCTTTTTATTGTAATTGAGTTTATTTAGATTTATAAAAATTAAACAGATTCATATTATATTATTACTAAAAAAAAAAAAGTTTTATATCATATGTTGCTAGCTTGTTAACAGTTTTTATTATAATTATTATTCTAATTCTAGCATTTTTATAATGGTATATTATAATATTAAATATTTTATATGTTGGATTTGTATAAAAAAAAATTACTTAGTAGCAAAGTATTAAATTTCATTATTTTTTCTATTTATGTATTTTTTAAGTAGTTAATTATTTTCAGTTATTTTTAAGTTAAAAAAACTTAGTTGATCTATTTATATTTGTTTTATTATATATTTGTTTAATTTATTGTACAAATTATTATATATTATAATTATTAAAAAGAATTATATATTAATTATTAGTGTAAGCTTTTTATACTATAAATAATTTTTTTAATATTAATTAGGTGTTATATGGTTTGCATCTGCAGGTTGATAGCACAAGTGCCTTACGTGAAGAAGGCATACCTGGATTTGTAACGTATACTGTACCGCTGAAATAATTATTATTGTATAATCACCTTCAGCTTTATTAAAAGAAATTGTGTATTTTTTCTAGTAATATAGATGATTAAGAAAGTATGGCAGCTGAGCTATAAAACTATGTAAACTAAAAATTTGACCAGATGCCAGTGAATCTTTATCTATATTACTCTTGTGTACAGTTGCTGTGGTAATTTGATGTTTAATTATTTTCTAATTAATAATTATAAAAAGTATCAGTAATATTTATATATTCTTGATATAAAAGTAACTAATAATTATCCAATTAATGTTAAGTTTTACGGAAAATTGTATATTTACTGATTTTTTATTTTATCAGTGGATATACTAGAATTTATTATTTGCTATTATATAAATACAATGCCTTCTGATTGTAATTAGTGAGAAAAATATTGAAATATGTGAGTTTTGAATAATGAGTATTGATTTTTTTCTATAACTGATTAGAAATCGATATTTAATTTATCTGTGTTTTTATTTTACATCATTACCACCTGTTAATAGATTCAATTTTTTTTGTCTGGTAAGAATTTTTTGTGTGGCAAAATTTTCTAGTTGGCAGCTTATCCAAATTAGTATATCAATTTTCATTTGAATACCAAAGTTAATTATCATTGATTACTAAATGAATAGTTGACTATTCATTCACATCAAATGCTATAGCATCATCTAGTGGTTTCACATAAGTAAGGGCATTCAGCCTTAAAAATTTTGTAAAATCTGTCGCTTAAGCCCAAAAAAATAAGACAGTCCTGTGTAATGAAAATATTACACTTAAATACATTTTCTGCTAGATTTTTATGCGTTTTTAAATAATATAAATTTTTATTTTTTTGAGTGCTTTAAATTTATTTATTCAGAGTATTTGGTTTGTGCATAATTTATACATCCTGAAGTTGTATTGCTGATACTTAAACTTGATGATTTTTTTATTAAAAATTATAAAATAAATTAGTTGCTTCCTCTGTGTTTGTTAAGATCTCAGTTATTTTGTAAAACAAATAAAATATTGTATTATTATATATTGTGCAGCTCTATCAATTATACTTTTGTTTTGTCAACAATTTTATTAAGTGTACATGTGTATAAAATATATTTTTACTTTTTTTACTGGTTCTTTTTAAATTTATACAAACTATCTTATTTTAATATTTTATTGATATATAACTTTTGTTTGGCTATTTTTATATTTTGATATCTAACAAAGTATTATATTAAACTTTCCTAGAAATTTTTTTTTTTAATGGGTTGCCTTTGTTAATAAATTGATTTATTTTATTTTCTCTTTATAATGTTAAATTTATATAGTACTTTTAAATTTGATATAACATATTTATAATGTATCCTTTGTAATATTACTTGTACATTCCATATTAGTTATACTTAGGCCTCTTTAGTTATAAAAAAAATATATATATATATATATTTATATATATAGAAATAATCAATCTTCTTTGCTCGCTTTAATTTCAAACGAAACAAAAAAGTAACAAACTAAAATAATATATTTTTGACATTTTTAATCTAAAACAAACATTTTTGTCAATTTTTGTACATTTCTTTATTAAATTTAGCCAAAGGTGAAATAAATAATTACACAAAATTTGTTGTTTTTTTTTTCTTCACCAGGAAGAAAGTTTTTGCCGAGAAGTCCTTTCATGATGCAAGAAATTTGAAGAACTAATTATTAATGCATTTAATAATTTGGTTTTAATTATAATCATTATTTGTTACATAGTAAATATATGGTGTCAAGTGAATATAAACATTGAAAACTGTATGTTACGCTAAGCTTTCATATACTCAATCTTTTATTTTATTTTTCTTATTTCTGTATGTTTTTTTATAGGGTTAAAATTCACCTAAACATTTTTATCAAATAACTTAAAGCTCTTTATATTTTAATGTTGTTCAGTCATAAAGTAGAACTGTTGAAATTTACTCTTACAATCTAAAATGTCATTGCTGTGCAAGTGTTCCCATTCATTTCATGCTGTTTACTAATACACTACTCTTATTTCTGAAAGTGGTTGCATTAGAGTCATTTTGGGTCAGCAAATGGTTTGATGCTATACTCCATTCTTTTCTGGTCTGTGCTAATCTTTTAACCCCAACTTATTACATTCTCAATTATCTGTTTCACATATAGTTTTTAGTGTTTGTCTTCTACAGTTTTTACCCCTCTATCAACAGATTAATTAACATGTATAAAACATGATATCCAACCCAGTTCTTATGTTTATAAGTCTTACACAGATTTCTCTCCTTTCCTGTTCATTTCAAATTTTTATAGACTCACTAAATTCTCAACAACCTCCTGTAACACAAATTTCTAACGGCTCTATTTATTTTCTTGTTTTATAAAATTTATTCTTATCTGTTAAATGTTAAGAGTTTTTCCTAATTCGCAGATCTGTATCTGATACTAGCAGTTAATTTTTCTGTGTCAGCTCTTTTTGCTGTACTTCACCCATCATATTCATTTGTCATCATTCCCCATAAGTATAGACTACTTTTTCTACTAAATGATTATATGCATATAATGCTAATAAAAGTATTGTACTACTTGCTGGGGAAAACATTTCAGTTGAAAGTCACCAATGATCTAGGTTAGAGCCAATTCTTCAAGACCATGTAAATAGTAGAATACAGGTTAACATATGTCCTTCAAAAAATTCTCATTCTGATGCACCAACAAATACAGCCTTAGGTATAAACAGAATATCACAACACTATAAGATTTATGACATGGAAAAAATTAACTAATTGGGCCCAGCTTATAGTTGCAAAGAATAATTAAATCCCTGATAATTTCAGCAGCCAATGATAAATTTCTAGGTAGACTTATCATAGAAAAATGGATCTGGTCCCTGTAGCCTTATAACAGGAAAGTGAGTACAAGACAAATTTATCCAGAACTGGAGAGTATTAAGTGGAGAGGTAAGGGATTCATTACAAGTAGGAGAAATGGAAGTTCTGTGATAAAATTTGTAGCCAAAAATAAAAGAGTTTAATATTAGAATTACACGCAAATTGAAAAATATAAACTACAACTGATAAAAGAGGAATGGAACAAGCTCCTAAGTACAATCTTAAAATCATGACAGAGACAAATTATAAGGTAGGATGGTAGAAGTGTTGAAAGAATATTGCAAAAATTGGAAATTTCCATGAGGTAAAAAACAATGAGAACCAAATTAACAACATTTTAATGATGTGTGGACTTGTCAGAAACTCAGCAAAATGGATCTGACAATACTCTTATCCTAATTAAATTTAGCCAAAAAACATATGCAGATAAGAAAAAGAGATTATAAAAATTCCAGAGTAGAAAAATTAGAGATCAAGAATTGAGAAGTTTAAATCATTTTACATTCAGTAGAGCCCAAAAGAAAAAAGTGGATAAATATTAGAACAGTGAATATGCATGGTGAAATTATTTAGATAGACATAAGTTGGTTTATTGATTGCAAAAAAGTAATAAAATGTTAAGGAAAGAATGTCAGAGAAGACTGAAAACTCATAGGACACGCAGGAGAAAAATAAAATGCATAAATTAACAAGCAAATCTGAAAAAGTATTCAAGATATTTCTATTGGTCATTAGGATCGTTAAAATAAGTTACACCTCTAAATATTGAATGAAAAATCAAGCAGGTTAGCCAGTGACTAAAAAAAAATTATTGGAACCGAAAGTAATTAAATATATGAGGCATGTTTTTATAACGTTTCACTAGCTTCATTCCCACTTCAAAAAATTCTGCCACCAGTGGTTTAATCTATGCAGTAATATCATTGTCAAACCTTTGTGATGCAAATCTCTGTTTAAGGTGAAGAAAATAATTGTTGAGCTAAAACTTAGGGCTATATTGAAAATCTGTATTTTTGGTTGGGCATTGTCACTCATTAACAAAATCCCACACAGATAGTGCACCATGTCATTTGTTTTTCTCAGCTCTTCTAATATTAATGTTTCCCAATACATCACTAAATTCGTCAAAACAAGACATGCTTTTTGTTCCAAAAAAAGCCATAACCTTCTTTACTGAATGTTCTTGTGAGAACTTCTTTGGTCAAGATGGATAGTGCAGTTGCATTGACTACTACTTTCTCTCAATGTTCAAATAAGAAATCCAGGTTTTATCTTCAGTAACAATGTGATCAAATCACCTTCATTTTGGTAATTCTACAAAAATTCATCGAGCTGCAGTGAGTCTTTTCCTTGTGTGTATTTTTTTGTTAATCCTTCAGGACCACGTTAGGTATTATTTCAGAGAATGAGATGGATGACAATTTTTGTAATGTGTGAAAATGCCATGCCTGACCAGGATTTGAACCTGGGACTTCCAGATGAAAGGCCAAGATGCTACCACTCACGCCTTGGAGGCCGCCTCTTCTGTGTATTGGTTAACATTTTCAGCACTCGTCTGGCATACAATTTTTCAGTCAAAACTTCATAAATCAAATAAAATTGTGACAGTAAAGCACTGGTTTTCACGAGTTATTTCTTCAACTTTACAATCTTACTATAACATCACTTATAATATTCCCATAAATTTCACAAATTTACCTGTGAATTTCATCCACATAATTTGTTTTTTTCGAATAAGTCCTCTTTGCTAAAAATCTGATAACTCCTTTTCACATTTGGTGGGATCACAAAATATAGTACTCATTACAAATGGATGAATTATCTTACATTATAAAACTACTTTAAATCACACCTGTATGTGCATGTGAAGAATCAAAAGTCATAAAAACAGCTCTGTTGGCAGTTTTCAGCTCATCAATATTCTTTACGAAATTTAGAGTCCCCACCAATTGACCACCCTTCGAAGTGTCTTTTAAAATGTACCTTACCAACTGAACATAATGAGGTACAGTTCCATCTTGCTGTAAAATGGCATTTAATTACATACCAATCAATTGAATCTGAGGAATAAAATAATCTTCAAGCGTGATAAGGTTTAAAAAACTGTGGTCCTATATGCTGTTTCAGATATCACCATCCAGATCATTACATATAGCAAGTGGTTTGTGATTTCCACTTTCGAGAAACATCTCTTCTGAGGTGTTTTTCCTTAACATGAGCAGGCTTAAAGAGTTTAAACCTACTTTTTTTTCCATTATTATCTGAATAAGGAATATTTAAATCTGAAAACCTCCTAGTTCATTTAAGAAGAGACTATAAACAGGATACCTCAAAAATATCAGAGCTATTCAATTGACTGGAAAAACACCCAGATTGTTTCAAATTTAGGTCTGACTCATTAAACAAAGGCTTTTTTCCACTTTCTGAGTGTTACTACTGATGGAGGAGCTTCCTTACCAAAATCTTGGATAAATCTGTCTATTAAATTTTCATTTGTATGCTCAGGCGCCAAACACTAGCAACAAACAAGTCTTTTTCAATTGAACAACTTATCTTGGGTCATTATCACTTAACACTGCAAAAATGAAAACTCTCTCTGAACACATGAAAACAAATTTTGTTGTTTGAATAAAAAATTTCATATAAACATACCTCCAAAAACATTCTTTGTTCCAGTAATAGCTATTGAAATTTTTCTCCAAAATTTTCACTATAAATATAAATTAATTCCTACTTAATTTCTGTGGTCAACAATTAAAAAATAAATTTTGTTATTTTGATTAATCAAAATAACAAAATGTTGCAGAGGGGCAGCCTTCAATGACACCTGAACATCCAGGGAAAAAAACCATAGGAATGCATCTTTGAAAAAAGAATAAAGTATCGAAACATTGGCAAAGCACACACAGATCGAAAAGGTAAGACTCACGTAGCTATAAAACTTAAAACTTTTAATCACTACTGTTGTTTCCAGTGCACTAGGTAGATGAGTGGAAGAACGTAAAGTATTTTTTGATGAATATTGTGGTCTCAGCAACTGGGAATTACAGTTATATTTAAATTCTGCAGTTGTTTTGGATGATCCAGACATGAAAAAGGAAAATGTGATTCATGGTAAATCTGTTAGCTGTATTACCTGACAGAAACAAGTGTGTGTAAAGAATTTTTTTTTTAAATCTCTTAATATCTCAAACAAACATATCACTATGAATGTCATAATTAACAAAAAAATCATAAACTGGTATTTTACCTTGAGACAAATGAGGCTACAAAGCTCCTATAAATAAAACTGCCCAGGTAAAGGTTGATTTGGTTAAGGAATATATTTCACTGATAACATGTTATAGTAACCACTATTCCTGGCTACAAGCCCAAAACAGAAAATAAATGAATAGGATGAATGCACAAGTTACCAACCACTTTGAAAAAAAATAATATAAAACTAAAATCTTACCATTATGTTTGTAAAAGAGTCTGTTCAGTCAATAATTACTCAAAGGCTTTTAAAATCTAGGGAAATTTCAACTGTCTAATGAGAGTTTGGTTATCCCAGGGAATATTTATGTTTGGTACTACTGGCAATGTAGCAGCTGAATGAGTGACATAACTACATGTGCCCAAGGTAAGAAACTTTTATATCCTCTTACATCCACTTAATATTTTGTCATTTCAGTGTTTCTGAGTGGTTTTCTATACTGAAAAATTATGGGAATTTAATTGAAATAGCTGTTTTTTAAATAATATTAATAAAACGAATCATACAACATGGTTGGTTTTTGGACCATTATTATTATCTTTTCACTAGTACCTGACCTGCTGGTAGAATATTGAGTCTTGTTTATTTGTTTTGGCTGCCATGTTATTTGGGTCGGCTTTATTATAAACACAACATATGGCTCTTGTTCTCAAAATACAATACTTCCTTGTTCCAGTATCTGTCCAGTGGTTGGATACTGGTAGTCAGCTAATCCTTACAATTATTGGTTTCAGATGACGAAAAAGTATACAGTTTTTGATTTGGCTAATGCCATCAATGAAGTGGGAAATGGAGCTCAGATTCAAGAAGCAGAAAGGAAGTACAACATTTCTCATGCCACAGTGATGGATAAATTTAAAAGAAAAAGGTCCTTAAACAGTTTTAACAAATAATGTAAGTAGTGTCCGTGTTTATGAATTTTAATGACCAATTATTACATGTATGCATGTTTAAATTTTTAAGTTATGTAAAGTTTTTTAACTAGCCTATTGTTCATTTTTTGTAGGAAGAAGAGTTTCTTTGTCTCTGGCTAAAGGCAATGGCTAAAAAAGGAATTAACGGTTGAACCAAGACAACTGGTTGATGCTGTGGAGGAAATATTAAAAAAATGGAGGCCCAGCTCTTTCACTGAGTGAAGACACGGAAGGAAGTGGTTAGAACTTTTCTTCAAGTGCCACCCAGATATTTCTTCGAAAGCCTTTAAAAGCAGCAACAAAAGATATTTTGCAGAAGGAATTTGAAAAATGTGGGATTTACCAGTTTAATAAAGAAACTGTTACAGCAAATGTTTAAGCCATGATTCTAAGGTAGTCAACAAAACATGCCGGTTCAAAATTGAACATTTATTGTTCCTAGAGTCTATGTTATCCTCTTCACACTTCACACATTCAAGACTTCCACAGCAGTGGTGAAGAATGGTGTGGAAGCAAATCTGCAAAAGAGCTTTTTTTTGTATGGAAGAAAATTAGAAACTATATTTTGTTACAAGACAGTTGGACATCCTAGCTCTAATATCCTTGATGTTCCATCAAGCAATAACCATTCTGACCTGCCTCAAGAAAAGCCTACAGAAATTCCAAGCACTGTCAGTCTTTAAAAGCCAATTTGATCAACTATTAACTGGCCTGATTCAGTACAAGAAAATTCTACTGAACTTTCTACCTTAAATAACCTTGATGTTACATCAAGCAGCAAGCATCCTGACCTTTTGCACGATGGTCCTATAACTGATGAATTTCCTTTTTTTACTAATCTTGACATTTCAATAACCAATACTACCCTGACTTAATGATGACTGATTTCTATCTGAATAAAGTGGATCAATTCAGCTCCAATAGGGGTTCAATTGAAACCAACAAGTAACTAACAAACAATCAGTCGACTAAAGAGGTTGGTCAACTCTTCAAGAAATTCCCTACCTAAACCAAATATGACCTGTGTCACACCTAAAGCCAGTAGGCCTCCTACAAAGTCAATCAGCCCAATCTTTGCTGACTGCTGGTTTGGCCCACGCCCAGTCCCTAATAAAAATCCTAGAAAAGCCTCACAAAAAATCAAACTTCCAGATGCTATAGGGCTGGAGTCGAGTCGAATAGTGGAAAAATCAAAACAAAATTAAACTGTTAAAAGAAGAGAATAAAAGGAAAAGACTTTAGAGAAAGAAAAATAGAAAAAAGGAACAAGAAGAGAAGATGCAAAAGAAACAATTTCCACCCACTGAAGAAGATAATGTTTTGTTGAAAACTACTCAAACTTGGATAATGAATTAGCCGACTTATTGGAACCTAGTACACTGACTGTAGAGCTTGAGAGAGATCCATTAATTACATTTAAATAAAATTCCCACTTGAAGCAGTAAACAAAGATGCTTATTAAGTTGGAAAAATTTTAATTGTATAAGGAAGAAAAATTTCAGTTTTGTCATTACAAAAGAGTACGAAATGTGATAAATTCATTTTTCTGGACATTCCAGACACATCAACCGCTGAAAAATACCAAATAGTATACTTATTACAAACTAGAGTGTTTAAGGTAGTACAAGAAGACAAACATTTTTTGTTTCTTTTAATTTAAAAATCTTTAATGTTTAGTAGTAAGCTGTATACCAAGAGAATTAACATGTTTTGTAGCCTCCTTTATATAAAAATTTATTTCCATGAAAGTGTTTTTTTTTTTAAATCTTTATAAATTACCTTGTGTTCATGGAACTATAATATATAAAATTATTTTTTAATCATTAATATATTTAATTCATGAAAGTTATTTATTATTGGTCGGTAACTGGAAAAAGTGGTTGGTTATTTTGTAATGTTTCACAAAAAAAATCAAAAACCTAATTTCAAGCAATAATAAGTTAAACCAGAGCTTGCCATAATTTAATATAAAGTAAACACTTTCAAATTATATTATGAAATTTCTTTATAATTGAATGGTTAATTTACTGCAAAATTTAAAAGTCTTAACTGGTCAGAAATTGGTACAATCATCTTAGTTACTTAAACTTTATGATTTGTATTAGGAACTTAGCCAAGAAAAAGACAAAGAGCCTGTGAATATATATTTCTATAGATATGTTTTTAACACATGCTGCAAAACAAACCTCACGGTGACCACTTGAGACAAACTACAAAACGCTATTAAACATGGATCATCTGATGTAAAAAATTCCGCTACTGAGGAAAAAAGCTACCATCTGCTTAAAGCAGAGAACTTTGCCATGGCACAGGCTAAAGAAGAATCTGAAACCGATTCTACCCTTAACACAATAAGCTTTGACCTTAAAAACATGTTGCCAACACCAGTTCTAATATGTTCCAAAGTATGTATGAGGTCTGTTCAGAAAATAACCGAACTTTATTTTTTTAATTTCTATTATTAATTTTACAGAGTTTTGGTCCTTATCCCTTTCAAAGTACTCTCTTCCACTATTCACACACTTTTCTCAGCAGTATTTCCAGTTCAGAAACAGTCCTGAATAGTTTCATTTGAAATGGCCTTTAAACTCCTTCCAATTTGCTTTAATGTCATCAATAGTCTCAAAACAGCAGCCTTTCATCACTGATTTTAATTTCAGGAATAAGAAATAAATCGAAAAAAATAGAGAGCATCAGCTTGACATTGGATCTAGACTGATGTGCTTTCTTGGAGCGTGGAGATCCTTTGCCAATCCACTGTGATGATTGAACTTTTGTTTCAATGTTGTAACCTAACTTTTGTCTCCCGTTATGATCCTTTGCATGAATGTTTCATCGTCATTGGCATGTTCAAAAAGTTGCTGACAATGTCCACTCGGTGTCCTTTCTGTTGTTTGGTCATCAAACGAGGAACAAACTTTGCTGCAACTCTATGTGTGTTCAATTTTTCAATCAAAATGTCATGGCATGATCTGATTGAGATGCTAACCTCTTCTACAAGTTCTTTGACAATCAATCAGCGATTTGCGCACACCAGAGCATTGATTTTCTGAATGTGGGTGTCATAAGTAGACATCGCCTTCCTGGTCGAGGGTCATCTTCAATTGACTGATGATCACTTTTAAATCGTGAAAACCATTCGTAACATTGAATACAAGCCAGAGCATCATCTCTGTAAGCTTGTTCCAAAAGTTGAAACGTTTCTGTGAAAATTTTCCCCTGTTTCTTGCAAAATTTTACGCTGTATCGTTGCTCCTGAAAATTGCACATTATAAAAATCACTGCTAACACTTAAACACATTGCATTTAGATAACAATAACATGAGAATTAAATGAGGTATCAACAATCCAAGAACATGTGGTTACACAGAAGGTTATGCGGAACACATTGCTGTCAACACTAATTATCTCCATTGGCACGTAAGTAAAAATGTTCGGTTATTTTCTGAGCAGACCTTGTATACTCTCCCAAACAGCTCTGAACATAGATCTTATATGTACACAACCCTGCTAGAGGAAATACAGGTACTTTTTTATGGAATGAGATGCTATGAGAAAATCATATCTTGTTTTTTGAAATATATTAATTCATTGCCCTCTACATTTACATACCTTTTAGTGATAATTGTGGGGCACAAAATAAGAACCAGTTTATAGGTCTAATTCTGAATGTATGTTAACAATACTAATATAAGACTGTAGAACACAAGTTCCTCCTACCAAGGCATTCTTTAATGATTATGATTGTGATTTCACTACCATTAAAAATGCAAGAAAGAATAAAGGAAGAGATACGTTTATTCCAGAACATTGGGCGCAGATTATTGCCATAAGTAATAGAAATTCTGATGACATGTGCGAAAGAGGAAGACTTCACTGTCATGACTACCAAGGTGTAGTCAAGACTCCCTTTACTACATCTTTATATTAAATCAGTTGTTGCAAATGAAGCATGCAATAATGTCAGTATAAAAAGAGTGAACGATGGATGATTTTCTATAAAAGATTCAATGAAACATGCCATTCTTATACTGTAACATGAATTCCAACACAATAGGAAAATTTCCTAATGAACTGCTCTCTCTGACTTCTAAAAAGGAAAAAACAAAGGTGCAAAATACAAGGATCTCATAAACCTTTTGCCGTTCATACCACCCTTACATCACAACTTTTACAAGTCCTGTGGATGTACAAGTAGTAGTATAAACTAGAAGGCAAACCTCACAAAGAGTTGAACAACAGATGACTACTGAGACTGATGTTTCAACAGAAGTGAAGGAAAAACCTGAAGCAGATAATATTTATGACTCAAACTAAATCACAGAAATGCAAGAAACCAGTGATGTTGCTTGAGTTCTGACTTAATTTACTTTTTTGTAATAAAAATACATTATATTTGATTCTAATTATAACCTATTAGCTTTATTACAGTTCCTTTTTCATTTGCAGGACAGGGCATAAGTGGGACTTCTTATCACAAAATGGCTGATAAAATACAAAATATGAATTATATCCAAACCCAGATCTATAACCTAATTTTAAAAACCTTTGTATGTAGACTATGTATCATTTTTACATGGAATAAAATTTTTACCTTTAAACTTGATTTTCTCAAAAAGTATTTTTGGTACTTGTACCCCTTTTTTTAGGCTCTTTATTTCAATTTACGAAATAAGATATCAAAGTCGTATCTCTATTATTATTTGAAGATTTTAGTTAAATTTATTAAACAACTGTAAAAAAGTACTCTTTTATATTTGGAATAGCAATATCAAACATATTTTACCATTCATTTGCTTGGATGGAATAACTTCAAAAGTATTTACAAAAACATTATTTGAAAACTCAATCTTTATTAATCTGTTAGTCAATTGTTATTCCATTTTATTTTAAACAGATCATAATTTTTTTTGATTTTCCAGTGGATGACATCATATTTCCATTGTGCTGAAATGAACTTGAATTTTGTAATCATTTTCTTAAAGTTGATCAATTTCGTTTCTTTTCATCATTATTTAACTCATGAAAAATAGTTACAGATTAATTATTTGCTCTATTAGAAAATATTCCCAAAAATGGTATAATTGTGTTTCTTTTTCAAAAAACACCAAGCTATCTTCAAACCATATAAATCTCTTTTTCTTTTTCCTATACTGTTCTCTTAACCTCTTGTAGAGCATTTTCAGTCATAACTACAGCATATTTATTAAACAAGGATGGAGATAGGCAACAACCTTATCTTAATCCTGTTACTCAGATAACCTTAGATTAAATAGTTTTTTGATCTGATGTGGTGGAGGTGTTTTACTTTACACCTTTTATTAGAACTAGTAATTAATTACCAAGTAGTTAAGCGAGTAGTTTTATAATTTAAGGAATTTCTTTCTGATAAAAGAACACATACATTTATGTAACATAAAGTTCTGTTATAAGAACACATCATTAGTAGTACTAACTTAAATGACTTTTTTTAGAGGAAATTTGCTTCACAAATACTGTACAGTTAGATGAGATTATAATAATAATAGAGTTATATATTTTAGTTTAGTTGACTGTAGAGATGGAGGTTTGCATGGGTGGTGGTGATCAGCATGACATGGAAGGAGCAAAATTTTATGTTGTATTAAAATAAGTTGAAACATAAATTTGGCTTAAACATTTTTATCTATCTATTTGTTACGAGTTTGTTCAAAATCTGGGTAATCTACTTACAGGAAACAACCAGTGCTTTTCTATTTTAACCAATACTGAGCTACAGGTTAAACCTTGTCTGAAAGTATTCTTTGGTTATTGTAAATTCCTTTTCCTGCAAGGTCTTGCAAAAAATTAATAAATTTTATTAATTTTGTTAAAATGGGTTTTATCAAATTTTCTGTTGAGCATGAGTTCAAATATAACAGTTACAGCAAAGTTATTAACTGATAACAGTAGTATAACTCTACTGAATAGCTGCATAATTTGAACCTAAAATTCATATACTTTTTTGTATCTTAAAGTAAACAATTTTATACAAGACATGTGCATAAAAAATTTATCCTTTCAGTTATAAATTTCTAAATCAAATGAATTGAAAATATGTCGAAATTTATGCTTCATCTATCATTTTTATAATTTCTTTAAAAAATATTTAACTTAGAACAGAAAACAATATATCATATTAATATACAGTGAGTATTATCAAACAAAAACTGGCAAGTGTGCACTACATGGATATACGAAAGGAAAACTGCTTAAGTACTTTCCTTAAAATGATTCAAGAAAAAAGTGAGAAACAGAGTGGTATCACAAAATTAATAAATAATATAGAGAAGTGGTCTCACATTAATGCATAAAAACAATAACATTTATATGTTGTAATGGTGATGCAAGTATGTCCAGATAATAAATAAATAAACCTAATAAAGAATAAAATAACAATTTTGTAGGTATTAACTGTTAAATATTTTATAATATCTATAAAAATACTTGTTAAATTAGTTTTCAGAGAACTTAAAATTTATCTAAACACGATTAAAAAAAAAACAGAAAAAATATTTTTGTATAAAAAAATTCTTTATTTGCTTTTACCGTGTTCATTACAGTAGACAAATATAAAATTTAAATTTTTTTGACCCACTAAACAAAACAGTATAATGATCTTAAAAATCAATTCAAAACGTTTTCAGTCGTCTTTGCAACATCCTAAATGACTGATGCTGCTGTTTTCATGTATTGTTTTTTAAGTGGGCAGAGACCTATTAAAAACTGTGGTCAAAAAGTATGAATGTGATTTTAATTGTGTTTATTCATTTAATACATCATTGTAGTATGTTATATAATTATGTTAATTAGGATACAACCCTCAACAAAAAAATATTAAATAAACACGACTAAAATACACAAGCTTGCGCGGCCGCGCGCTTTTCGACCACATTCTTAATATACGTCTGCCTAATTAAAAACAACTGCCAGCAGTATCTTCGCCTGAGGATACTAGGAGTAAACCGAAAAGTCTTGAATTAAACATTTTAAAAAGAATAATATTGTACTTTTTGATTAGGATTGTTAAAAAAAATAGTTGAAAACTAAATTATTTTATGTTAAATAAATTGGTCAAAAGATTTTTAAATTATTAAGTAATTTATTCAAAAATTGGATCGGAAGCATTACATAATTTTCGTAAATATGCCAACGTATTGTGTAACGCGAAAAAAAAACCTTTGATGCTTAGTTGGATAAAAGTTAATTTTCTTTTTGACAGAAAAACTACGTTATTTATTTATTAGTATTTTTTTTAACAAGTGACAAAATCAAATCTATGGAAATTAAATGACGTTTAATTTATTAGATACAGGTCATGGTTTTTAATTACCGACACCAAACAAAGATCTGATACACTGTTTTTGTATTCTGAAGACTCGTTCTAAGTCTTGAAGTTATCTGTTCTATTTTACTGAAGTTATTTGTACCACTTTATATTTCCGAGTTTTTTTTAAATGCATTTTATTGATTTATATGAACTATTCATTATATTATTTTTAATAAAATCTAATTTAACAAACTTTTGCTGTTGTTAATTCGGTAATTTAATCAAATTCAATTTTTACGTATTAATTAAATTACGAATTATATTTTTCACCCTAATGTAAGTTAAAAATCATCAAAAAGAGGTGTAGGCCAAGTTCACATGAGATACACTAGTATAATTATGAATTAATTGAGTGTTAAAATCGTGTATTTATTAACAATATGACAACTGTCAGTCCCTAAACAAAATGAGGGATGGTTGAGATGTCATGTCAAATAAACTGACGGGTGGGGGTATTGACCTAGATCCTTCGTCGACTTTGTTGCTCGACCAGCAGCAGATAACCACAAAACGTAGACGGCTGGCAGCCAGTGCCATTAGCCAGTACTGGTCAGGCACAGTAGTCAGTAAGACTGCTGCGTGCTGTGATTATGGCACATGTGACTTGATCTGCGGATAACTACAGTAACGTTTTTTTTTTTGCATTTATCTGTGAAAATACGTGGTTCAAATAAGTGAATTAAAATAAAATATTAGTTCAATAAGTACGTGTTTCATATTAACGTTTCTTTTGTTATAAAATGTATATACAGTGTGTATTATAAGTTAAAATTATATTTATTCATCTGTCAAAACGGTAAAGAATTTTTTTATTTTTAGTTTATATAACATCTCTTAATAGTAAGAGTTTTAATTAAGTTTAGGGATCAAAGAATTAATTTTTTGTTGATATTTTTAGCGCACGAACAAGCAGTTTTCTAATCAGTTAACATTTTAGAAAACATTTAATTTATAGTGAAAGGGGTTAATTAGTTTTTAAGGAGTAATTTATAATCATCCTTTTTAATAATATTTCTAAAATATTTTACTTTTATATTTGCTAATCAAAATATAAAGTAATATATTTTATAATAGCGTTACAGTATTTCTCTTAAGTTGTAGATTTATTTAGAACAGAACAAGTTTTTTTCAGGTTAACCAGATTACAAAATTGCAAGCATTTATTAAGGCACATGCATATTTTATTAATTATTGTGAAAACCCGACAATTCTAGATGTTATTTAATATATCAGTGTTCGGGTTCCAAAGTAATTTTATTGGTACTTCTATTACTGTGTTTTAATTCGATCGAGTTATATAAAAGCTCCTTAAAACTTACAATTTATACTTTTATAAGTTAATGTAAATAAAGTTTTCTGATTTTAAACAAATGAAATGTGAACGCATTAAAATAATCCAACTATTGTCGTTATTATATTAAAGTTAATGCGGTAGTTATTCCGAATACAATTTGACAAGTAATGCGACATAACTTTTTTAATCTTGAATACTAAAGAGAAATACCGGTATGTTATAGTCCTGATTCAGTGTCTTAGCAACGAACTCTGCTACAACAGGTTTTTAGGATATTGTTTTATTTTTTGAACAATTTCTTTTATTTATTTTAAAAGAATAAATGTTTTTTTTTTTATTTTACACAGCTGTAAATACATCAAAAGTAAAACCTGACTCTGTTAACTCCATATAACATTATGAATTTTTCAAACGGATAATTATTGCACGTAACATTTTTTATGATAGTTTATAAGTAAATTTAATTATCTCGCAAATCAGTTTATCCTACTACTTGTTTAAATTACCGCATTTATAAGATACATGAATTTATTTCAACACGAAACGGATGTTTATTATGGTACATCCTTAAGTATATTTTGAATGCTTTAGTTACGGTTAAATTCATTACCGTGAGTGTTAAAAGAAGGTATCATAAAATCCAGTCGTGCATGTAATACGAAAATGTCATCGGTAAAAATGTACCATTGACGTGCATCTTTATTTAAGTAGCGCTAGCCTGTTCTCTAGATAAAAGTAATAATTTATTACACATTATTATTATGATTTATTAGATTATTCTATTTCATTAAATATTTAAGTAGCGCTAGTATTTAAAATAAACATAGAATATACAATACATACAAAACGTTATTTCGCTTTGAATTCAACATTTAAAATAGAAACCAAAAATAATAATTTCAATGTGAGTTATTCAAATAATCAAATCCAAAATTTGTTATGTTATGAAAACGGGTTCAGGATCTAATATTTAAATAAACCATTTATTCACAGATTAATATTAAAAAATATTAAAGATAAAAAATTAATTCTTATATAGGCGACGTAGGACAAATTTTTTTTTAATTTTGTAGATAGCCGAGAATTTTAGTGTACCGTTCATGAATTTGAAACTGTTACATGTCTGTACTGTTAACATGTCTAAAAGCTTTACAATTTCCTTCAGATCACTATTTATGAGAATTGCCTCTCTTTTTTCAACTCCAGTATATTACTTCAATTAAAAGTTAGATTTAATAAACAGACATCCATCCGATTTGAAATTAATTTATCTAGTTAAAGTAGTCTTTACTTGTGAGTATTTTAAATAGATTTAATTTTAATTAAAAAGAAAAAGTTGAATGCAGGCCCTAAACAATATGGACGTTTTTACTCATTGAAATATTTACTTACTTTCTAAAATTAAAATTTAGCAATAGATTAATTAATTTTAACCGTATGTTTTTTCTTTCATTTTTTTATACACTTGAAGTCAGTACGAAAAATGTTTGTAACACTTCATTAATAAGATATAAAGAGAGAAATAGGTACAAGAAATTTGTTACTCGCATTTTTCTCTGAGCTAAGCTAGAAGGCGACTAGTTTTTACAAATGAACCGTTTAATTACAGTAATAAAATTTTGCGATCAACTGCGCAATTTTATTTTACTGTTCGGTTGTAAGAGTTTAACTTTGATTCAGTGACCTTGAATATGGAGTATCTAAAAATTATTATATGAAACGAGTTACTTAGAACTGATTAATGAAGAATAAAAAACAAAAAAAAATGTTCTTATTTAAAAGATTAATGTAGTTTTATTATTTTCAGATTCTAATATATTACAACTAGTTGTAAGCATAATTAGAGTCCGACAGTCGAATATATATCACCGGCTCATCAGTCAAAGACAATGTCATTAATTAAATCTAAAAATTGATATTAAAATTTATTTAACCGAAAATCTTAATCTAGCTTAAATTATATTACGTATCTATATTTTATCTTACATTTATTTTCTTTCGCATTAAAAATTACCGATGATAATAATAGGTCTTCGAAAATTATGTTGTTCTTAGTAGGTATAAGAACATAAGAAAATAAAAAAAACGCATTCGCTAATTATTTGCTTCTGATAAAAGTTGTTTTATTTGTACCCTTTAATCATAAAAATTTAGATTTAGTTTAATTTTCTCTACTTTTTCTTTAATTAGTGGATCTATTTTCGAAAAGATTAAACAAAATTCAACTATTTTTAAAACTTTTTTTGACACGATTTATTAACATACGTTCACTATGAACGTTTTTGAACGATTACAAATTAATGGAATTCAATTAAATAAACCGAATTTAAACTAATGCACGTAACTGAGAGGAACAGAATATTTTCTGTTAATTATCACAGCATTTGAATGCTAACGTGATATCTACAAAGCTCAGGCATCGCAACAATTACATAAATAAATTAGGTGCAACATCTGATTCACAAAGATTTGTAATTATATATATATTAAAAGAAGTAAATACAGCCTTATTTCGTTTAATATGCACGCTAAAGGACTTGTCTGTATGAGTAAGCTAATAACTTACCGGTTTATAGAATGCGTAAATCACGGACGACTTACGACTTTTATTACAATTAAATCTTTATGACAAGCTTTTTTAATGTAATTAAACTTAAATATACTCTATAACATTTAAATAAACAAAAATTCTAATATTAGCAACAGACATTGTAGTATCTGGGCGTGGTCAAAGATTCGTATGCGAGTTGTAAGTATAAGTATGAAGAAGAATGAAGAGCGAACTAGACAAGAGGCACGAGGGTGTGGAGTGTGGAGGGAGAAAGACAAAGAACATTGAAAATAACTTGACCGGTGTAAAATATAGTCGGCAAAACCAGTTCTTATACATATACGTGACGTCATGCAGACTGTCTCGTGTTAAAGGTGCTTTGTTTGGGAGGGTGCAATATTAATGTGGCAATGGTCCTCTGTTGGTGCCCCTGCTGCTTACACTAGTTGCTATGGTAACGGATTAAGATCTACAGCAGTAAAGTAAAGAAAGGGAAATCAACTAATGGCGGGCTGTCCGAGTGATGTTATCTCTTTTTTACTTTTTTTCAGGCAGCTAGAGCGATGCGGATGTGGCATTATACGGTGCTTAATGTATTTCTGCTGGCCGTCCTTGTTACCAGCGTATCCAGAAACAACGGCGACGATTTATCATTATGGATCGACGCTCAACAGGTGAAGATGTTCAGTGGTGAGCATTAAAAGAATAAGTAAAATTTGTTATTATTGCTCTTTCTAAAATTCGTACTTCTGTGTTTTCGCTTACAAGAAATCATATGCACGGGCAAACATACGCTTGCTCTGCGCAAATTTGAATGGAAGAATTTTATTTACTTAGAAATAATTAGTTGAGATACTACTAAGCGAATAAGTTTACACTTATACAAACACTTAAAGAAAATTGCTAATAATTGGCAATATGTTCATAAATACATTAGTTACTTCATATGATTTGTCCATAATTGTGTAATAATTACTCTTTTGGTCAAAATATGTTTACTAATGATTCACAATTATCCTAATAGTTTATGCATTAAGCGCAACATTCTTTTGTTACCTTATTCAGAATCATGAATTAAGAAAGTTCATGGTGTAAGACAACGGAATTGTTAAAAATACTTGTGGCATTGTACCTTCTAACTTTTTATCGACTTTTCAAAGAAAAGTATGGTATTACTCTCGTGTGGGGAGGGTAGGGGAATGATAAAACTTGATCTTTACGTTTTGAGGAATGAGGGGTTCGAAAATAGTATTCACTTAATCGGTGTTTTCTTACACACACACACACATATATATATATATATATATATATTTGTAGGCCTATGTATAAAATTTTGTGGCTTGAAAATATCCAAAACTACTGAATCAATTCCATTAAATTTAGATGTGCAGTAGTAGTGTATCTGAAGTTGTGCATGTGAAAATTTGATGAAGATTAGTTGAGCCATTCTTGAGTTACGCTCAGTTTAAAATCGAAAAAAATTGTGTAGGGCAAATTAGAAGCGTGGTGTGGTTCGTTGTGATGCTGTTAATTGGTCTACGTATCTTTTAACAGTATTAGATCAAATTATAATAATATTAAAGCCAAATTAAATTAATGAAAATTCGGTCTTCTTGCGTCGAATTATGCAAGATTTTGTTTTATTATTGCCTACTTATTTTATTATACTCTACCTTTTTTTTCGAAGATAATGGTTCTTATTTTTTAAATCATTACCTCATTTTTATGAATAGAAAATATTTAAAAATTTACATGACAAACATGTAATGTTGTATTACACAAATGTTCTACAGTTTGTATTTATTAAAAATACCTGGAGAATTTTTATTTACCTTTTTCTTAATTTTTTTATAGATTAAATAATCCATTATTTTTTAAATTTATTTAATTAATTTTTATTGTTATTTTATTTACTTTTTCTTTTACCATTTATTTCAATTTAGGCTCCTTGATGTAGACACTAAAATGTGTATTCCCGAATTTCGTTTTGGTTTATTTGTTTCTTTTATTTATGTTTTCTATGTTTTTTCTTCATCCTTTATATTTTGCTTTTTTTGAAGTTTTAGGGGCATCGAATACTTTGGTCATTAGCCCCTTTCCATGTCAAAAAAAGGAAAAAATAGAATATTTCTCTTCTCCCTAACAAAGCACCAACGACGTAATCAGACGACTAGTCTTGTCAGTAGAGATCAAATAATAAATAGACTTGTCATGGGATGATAAAAACTCCTAAAGAAACACAATAGGGCAAGGGTGTAAAGATCCTTCTCACTTAAAAATAGTAACACAATAATAAACACTTCAAAATACTTGAAAACACTTTAACATAATCAAACCATTTCTAATGAGATGTCAAAAACTATGAAAATAAATTAAAACATTAAGTCAAATCAAACAAAAACTAATTTCTATCGCCTAGGTTTCTCCCTTTTTTTTTAAAGAGGTGGAGGAACCTCATTTACGGGCGCCTAAGCACTGTCGGGCTCGCTAACAGGTTCCGCCAGTTATAACCAAGGGCGTATGTATACCTGCACACTACTGACCAAATCTCCACCCTTGGCAGTCCCCCCTTCCTGGGACTGCTTATAAAAACATTTCATCAGATGAAGGGGGAATCGCCTGTACAGACAGTCATAACAAACCAACAAATGCCATTCACCACATAACAACACCACTGGAAGCAACACATACAGCACGTCAAATACAAACACAGACAACAACATAGCACAAGAACCCTACAGAAAACAGGACAAAGCTTCTAACATCCACAACACCCAAGCGATACACATCCACACAGCAGTCAAGATAGCAATCTTAAATAGTTACATCACATACCAGTGGCTACCATCAGACGCACGAGCAGAGTGTTTCCGGCCTCATCATCAGCCGATAATCTATCCGCCCCGCGCCCTCCGGCGTTATTCTCCTCTGCGGGACTCCTCATATAAATGCAGCTTCCTCATGACGGTCCTGAAGAATCTTTCCACAGTCTTCCACTGCCTCAGCTTATAATAGGATTCGTAAGATATCTTCAGGGCGAAACATGTGCTCACATCTCAAGTTGCCGAGCATCTCTCTCTACGTTCTGTGGCGAATCGCGGGCACAGAAAGAATACATGTTGGCGGGGAGGTCTCTTCTACCTCGCACTTCGGACAGTTTTCAGATAGGTCGAGCCCGCATCTATATAAGTAAGACCTGAATCGCCCATGACCAGGAATTGTGTTAACTCAGCGTGCCATGGTTCCTCTGGCACCATCCCCTGATGTCCCTAATAAAGCGGTGGGTCCACCTACCCTTCGTGGCCCGGTCCCACCGCTCCTGCCATGTTTGTGCGATCTCTTCTTCTAGTTCTTCAGCAGAGCGCTTCCTTTCCTCTAATGGGAGTGTTCTCAGTTCCCTAGTTCTGCTACACCTCATTATCATCAAGTCTACAGGCGGGAATCCAGCAATCACCTTAGCCGCCTTCCTGGACACCGTCCTATAGGCGGCCGCTACTCTGATGCAACATCTCCTGAGGATGGATTCCAATTTACCACTGTAATTGACAGCTATCAAGGATCAGACGTAAAGTTGGCTTCCTTCTGACGGCAGAGATCACCACCATCTCCGTCTTTTCAGGAGCAAACTCCAGTCCTACTCCAGCCATCCACTCACTAATACTTGTATACGACTCAGTTAACTTGCCTACAGCTTCATACCTCGTTTCAGCCTCCACTAGCAACGCTATATCATCAGCGTAGCCAAATAATGTAACCGATTGTGGAAGAAAAACCCGAAACACTCCATTGTAAGCCATGTTCTAGAGAGACGGTCCAAGGACCGACCCCTGAGGCACCAATCTATCGAGGTTCTTCTCAACATACCCATCATGTAGTCTAAAGATCATCTGATGTCCGATGAGTTAATTTCGCACCATCCATCGCAGGTAAGAAGGGACACGTAGGTCCTCCATTGCTCCCATTGTTGCTGAGTGGCGGCTGAAATTAAACGCGTTTCGTACGTCCAGTGTGACTAGGACGCAGATTCTACCATCACCTCTCCTCAAGACTCTTCCCATCAAGTCGCAGACAGCAGCCACAGCATCGAGGGCGGACTTACCCCTGCAAAATGCATACTGATTCGCAGAAATCAACCCTACTGCCCACCCTGCTCTTCCAGTACACTAAATATTCTTTGCTGGAGTATACGTTCCAGTTCTGCATCGGTAAACAGCGGTGTAGTCTCAGCCGCACCTCTAACCTCAGGGACTAATTCGCCCCCCGAGAGGAAGAGCCCATCAATATGTTCAGCACATCTTGCGGATGCCTCATAACTTTAGCTCTAGGTCTTACTGCTTTCTTAACTAGAACCGCATAGAGCCTCCCCCACGGGTCCGTCTCCACCTCCTCAGTTAGTTGAGCCCAACATTTTCTCCTTGACTGTATGATGAGCTTATCAAGCTCTCTCCTGTATACAGCTCAGCGTATACGATTTTCACCGAATACAAACACGCCCTTGTCATACGCCTCCTAGCCCGATGACATTCTTCTCGCTTGCTTGCTATATCGGCAGTCCACCAATACGCAGGCGACAACCTCTGCAAACATACTTACGTGGGAGGACTTCGCAGGCTTCTTTAAGACAATCGGCGAGACATGTGGCCTTCCCCTCCGCCGTGGAGACCCGACGTACTACACGTAGGTAAAGCCGTTCGGTAAAAACACCAGGGTCGAAGTCCCTGGTGCTCCAGCCCGTAAATATAGGTGGTCCATCACTACCAGCTCCGATGCCAGCGATCGTCATCAAGATTGCTTGACGATCGCTGGCCGTGTAGCCTTGCTACACTCTCCTGTCTGCAATGCGGGCAACACGCTCAGAAGAGACAAAAGTCACGTCGATTATTGAGCCCGAGAGCCCTCTCCGAAATGTATATGCATCGCCAACATTTAGCACTACTAAATCCAGTGCCGCATTCATGTCCATAAGCACCAAACCTCGTGCGTTTGTCCTGGCAAATCCCCACTCGGTCGACCAGGCATTAAAATCGCTTGCCACCAGCAGTGGTCGAAGTGTAGACATATCCCTCACCACAATATTTAAAATCTCTTTATAACACTCCATGCTGATGTTGGGCGAAAGGCAGGCAGAGTAGTAGGTTACCCCTCGCCCTTTCAGAGCCCCGTCCAAGCCACACATCACAGGCAGGGAGTCACGTACGGCACCAGATTGCCGCAGTCCCGTTCTCAGACATCAGCCGAGAAGCGCACGGTTCGAAGATGAGCGCGACGTCCGCGCCCACCTCCGCTGCATAACTGACTAGAAGGTCCTGTGCCAGCACTGCATGGTTCAGGTTCACCTGCAGTATCCTCATCGACCGGTTGAAGCGTGTCCAGTCCTACCCTGGCTTCTACTACGTCTCTCCGTATTAGCCTCTCCATGACAGCTGCTGCTCCTGTACGGTATCCCTCTAAACCACATCTGACGCATTTTGCAGTATTCCTGCACTCCGCAGAGCGGTCCTAGGTTTCCCCGTAGGCCATCCTTTTTTCTTTCTTTTCTACATTTTCCTGTAGGCCTCGATGTCGAACTTCAGCTTGAATGAGGCCTCGGAAATGGATTTTTCTGATCCTCCGCAATAAATCACGGAGGATCTCCTGATGCCGGTATCAAATAATGCCAGCTTCGATTGCACGGTCAGCAGTGTATCAAAGGTCAAGACTTGATTCACTCGCCGCTAAAATTCGTGGGGCGGCTGAAGTAATTGCCTTCTCATTTAAAGGCTAAAATTTAAATTTCCAGCTTTGCTGTTGCCGCATTTTTCAATTATGACTTTAACCTGCTCTGATTTCTTTCTTTCTTTTTCCTGTTTATCCTCCGGTAATTACCGTTTAGATAATATTTCAGAGGATGAATGACATTGATATGTATGAGTGTAAATGAAGTGTAGTCTTGTACAGTCTCAGTTCGACCATTCCTGAGATGTGTGGTTAATTGAAACCCGACCACCAAAGAACACCGGTATCCACGATCTAGTATTCAAATCCGTGTAAAAATAATTGGCTTTACTAGGACTTGAACGCTGGAACTCTCGACTTCCAAATCAGTTGATTTTGGTAGACGCGTTCACCACTAGACCAACCCGTGGGTTAACCTGCTCTGATTTAGCTTCGGGCTTCTCCGTTTGAATTTCATTTTCCCTATTCATACAACTGTTGTTAGATCCTCTGGTTTAATGGAAGCTGCAGCAAACTGTGCATACAATGCAGTCTTTGGTATTCTACCAAGCATAATTTTCTTGGCTTCAAAAAAGCTGGTTTTCTGTGTAGTCTTGATCTCTTGTACAACTACTTCCTGTTTATAGATTATACAATTTCTAGATCTTGCAGAGTGTGGTGCCTATGACATTTGACAAATACAGGTGAATCCCTGCACGGATCACCAGAGTGTAATGGGTCACCACATATTCCGATTTGCTTCCTCGTACAACGTGCCACTGCCTGTTCGAATTGCTGACATCCAAAGCAGCGCAAAGGAGTCAGATAAACGGACGAAGTCTAATCTGTGGAATCCAGTTTTTATCTTCTCTGGACACTTTGGCTTATTGAAGGTTAAGATATGAGATGCAGAGGGTAGAACTTCCTCATTGCGTTATATATTTAGTCGCACACGACTATACTCTTTGAGGAATTCAGGTACTATGAGGTGTAACCTCAATGTCCAAGACTCCGATCTTATTAGTTTTGAGTAATCGTGACAATTGTATATCGTTGACAGTTTCAACAAACAGCCTAGAAGTAGTCTTCTTTGTTTCTCGTACAGTCCTTCAAGCAGCTTCCGTGATTCATCAAGCTATCACGAAAGAACTGATTTTCGAGAAATCCCCTTCTTTCAGTTTAACTATTAAATATTTTGGAATCATTCTAACACTCTTCGGATGAAACTTGTTTCAATCCATCTTCTCTATCTTCATGACTTCTATACTCTTACTTTGCTTTGTTTCCGAGCTAAAGTCTCTCCAAGACGAGGGATTTATGTGGATCATCCGTCATGGAAGTTATGGAGGTAGAAATTCCCATAAAAAATATAGTTTGCAGTCAATATGTTGCGCGGGCTAAGAGATGGTTGGGCATGTCCTGGATCATTGATCCTGCCTGGGTTCTCCCATTCAGCCGCCTTCCACAGATTAAACTAAGGCCGGGTGGCAGGTACTGCCTAACCCACGATACTGACATCCCAGGGCTCACACATAGCAGTAAGGGCTCCGATACTCTTACTCATGGAACAATCCCTGATAAGGGCCGAAGTGACTGACTCACACAGGGCAGCCAAGACTTTGGCAGAGCAAGCTCACAGCAGCTTCAGACCGGCTCCACTACCGAGAACCGAGAAAGGGATGAACACTCCTCGTTTGCACTACGCCCAGCATTGGCAAAACAGATCACCGTCATGCCTCCCGCCACCACACAACAGCGAAATCGAGAAGCACAACCACAACCATCTTGGGATCACCAATCCCACACTCCACAGGGAGCTCCTGAGCAAAACAATTGCCCCATTGGCCAACATAAGTGCCATGTTGTTGCCTGCCCCAGACGTATGCGTAGATGTTATTGCACGAACATGGGGTTGGGCTTGTCCAGGACATAAGTTTTTGTTTGAGGTTTTTAGGGGCATTAGCCCAGTCCCACTTCAAAAAAAAAAATAAAAAAAAGGTTCGTAATTTCATATTCTAATTAACTTTCGAATCCAATGTTTATCGTCTAGGCTTTCCTTTTGGCCTTCCTTTGTTGCACCGTTTTTCCATTCTTCGAACGGCCTCAACTTCTGATAAGAGTGTGTCTGAGGCCTCGGACATGGCATCTTCTTCTCTTTCTGTTGCCAATGACGTTCGCCGGCTTACATCAGGTGATGAAAGCTTAGTAGGTGCAGTTCGCATCATTGCTATTGAATCTAAACTCGCAAGCTATGCATTTTCGGCGGCTGATGAACTGGATTCAATATCTAAGGCTGTGCTGGGGCCGGTTGATATAGACGCTCTTACCGTGGCTGCTGTCTGAGCTTTTGGAGGCTCTATGCATACAGTTTTATTATTGTCTGTGTCTGGTGCTTTCTCGATAATGACTTGCACCTCAATTTCGGTAGACTCAGACTTTTCCTTTACTCTTGGCACAATTTCCTTAGCCTTCTGACTCGACGACGGAGTAATCTTTTTTCCTTTTTCAGTTAAATCAGGATTTTTATTTATTACATCAATTGGTGGCGTTATGATCGCACGTTTTGCTAGTTTTTATCCTACGCTGGCACGTTTCTTATATCAACGACGTCAGTCCGAAAATGAGCCTTCTCATGTTTAACTGATTATGTCCGATGAGTCGACTCAATCTTTAAATCAATGATTCTTTCAATCATTGTCGCAAGACTTGGTGCCATCGTATTAAGCAACTGCTCCACGTTAATTTTAGATGTGGAAGGGGCAGCAGCTACTTCTGCATAAGTGGTTGATATTCGAGGAGTTCGTTGACTGACAATTTTCTTCGCTTCAGGATAACTGACTTTTTGAAGCTTTTTAACTTCCTGAATGGCCGTTTCCAATTTATATAGTGGGCAGTTCCTTGATCGGCAGTTATTGTGCCCTTTATAATTAATGCGGCTTGGTAGGTCTTTACATGGATCATCCTCATGTGTCTTCATTCCACATATACATATTTCCTGCGCTTCACATCTAGCTGCAGTGTGTCCCCCCCCCCCTCCAGGGCTACTAACCTTGGAGGTCTGATCCGGTACTTCGGTGGAACCGGCATATGTCTTGGCAGAGAGCGGATGCACAATCACCAAAGAGCTTTCAGAGCTCCCATGCACCGACATACATGGGCACCATTGCTACATGCTTGCCATCGCAGGGGGCATGTGGACAACGGAAGGGTCTCCGTTACACCTGCAATAACAATGACACTGGCCGCCACATCGCCAGCTCTAAATATGGTATGTGTCCACTTCCTAATCGTTTAATTCATATCCTGCAGGTGGCTGAAAAATCCAATCCGTCTGGTGACCTGAAGATGGAAACAGGTCAAAAAGAGTAACATATCTCCGAAGAATTTACTTGGAGCCCTGTTAGCCAGCTATATGTATTGTACATAAGTTCAGCTGTTGCCGCCCTGAACGTGGAACGTAGATGTTGTGTTCCGGACATGGGGATTACCTACCTCAGGGCATTATTATCATCACCATTATTATTATTATTATTTTAAGTTGTCTGTATTAAAACAAACTTAATCCAATCTGTTCATTTCAGCTAATTTGAAATTATTAGCGGATGTATATCATTTGCAGTTTGGTTAATATAATAATTCAGTGTATCATTAAAAGTATTATGATGTAGAGTGGGGGAAATTTTAAAACAGTTTGTGTTTAGTCATTGATCAATAAAAATAATTTTTCTAAAACAATTATTTGTTTACTTTCTTTATAAATAGTTTTTTGTTCGTTTCTCTTTGTAGAATAATTTAATGTTTTTTTACTTCACGTAAACCTAGAGACTTAGTGTACTTCATTTTTATGTTAGAATTTTTATCATTCATTAACTTTTTTTATGAGAAGCAGTAGAGCATGCTGATGTCCAATGACTGGAGGAATGATGTCACATACCTCTATCCCTTTAATTTCAACTCCCACTCTTCTTTGTTTTCACATTCCTCAGATCATTTCCTCCTTGCCAAACAAACAAAGAACAAGAAAAAAATTAAAATACTGTATCTAATTCCATATATATAGTCATGAATTTATGTTGTTTATATCTAGTTACACTTATTGTTTTTAATCCATGCATTGATAATGAATGACTGGGAGAAGATTTTAATTTCTGGAAAGAATACTGGTGGTAAAAATGAAGAATTTTATTTTAAAAAAAGGTTACAATTTATTTGTCACAAAGTTAGGGGTGTTGCTTTCTAGTCAAAAAGACGGATATCAACCTACTATATTTTTATGATTTTGCATAATTCTTTATAGTAGAAAGAACTTATTTTTTTAATTTATTTAAATTATTATTTTCTTGGTGGAGATGATGTTTTGTCTATGGCAACTGTGAAATATATGAATTACTACCATGCTTATAACTCAAGTTATTTCTAACTTAAGTTATTTTCTTTAGTTATACTAAACTCAAGTTATTTCAAGATAATTAGTACTTAATTTTCTTACGTACACTTGAAGCTTTCAGCACATTCTTATTTGAATAATCAAATTCCTCCTCTTGTCTACCAAATCCAAGACAGATATCTGATAAAAGTAATGTTGATCCCATTGTACCATACTCAGTAAGGTACTATTTGTCAAAACAATGAAAAAAAAAGACTGGCTGATAATGGCATCTAGAAATCGATCAATAACTTTCACCAGTCTAATTTTAAAGATACTTCTTTTTTTAACTAAAAATATTTTTCTATTCTAAGTTTAGATTTATAATATTTATTTAGATTTACATTATTAATAATTCTAATTATTAAAACCTTTAAAAAGATTGCATCTCTTTTTTCTTTCTTGTTATAATATTTTTCTGGGTTTAGGTGAGCATAATTTTGTTGAATTTGAATGACCATAAAGTTAAAAAAATTAATTAAAAAATAAACAGTCATTATTTATTAATTATACCTTAAAAATTAACTTTTGTTTATACATAAACCTGGTGAGTTAATAAGTGCTGTGTTTTAACATTTTTATTTTTTTAAAAATATGCTATAAAAATAAAATAATATTTTATTATAAAAATGTAGTTTTTAATTGATAATGTTTTGAAACAGATTTCTATGAAATTTTTGTTAATATTGTATCAATAAGAGTTTGTATGTGTGTTTCAATTCTGTTTTAGGATATGCAATGGAAATTTATGCAATTATGGATGGCAATGTTTTGGAATATATACTAGATCCAAACTTTGAAAAATACTTGCCCATAATTCCATCAGAGGTAAGAATATGTAGATAATTTCATAACTTTCATATTGTTTACTGTATTTGATGATTTATAATTAGATGTTACATGAAATGAAGTAAAGTATTAAAAGTATTATGATGTGTAGTTACCGAGTGCTGTACTTAAGATTAATTAAATTTACTTTGCAGAATAATAATAATACAATTTTTATTTAAAAAAAATACTACTTCATAATGTTTCAGTAAAAAAAATGTTATACAAAACACATTTAAAAAATGAATTTTTTTTACAATGTAAAATACTTCAGTTTTTGGTGTTAATATTTCACACTATCACCAGTTGCTGATATTATTTCTGGTAGAATTCTTTTTATTCAAACAGATATGTACAAATGTGTGTTGCGATTTGAATTGTGTCTGTTCATTTAGTATATTTTTATTGTATGTTTTACATGTAATATACAAAATTAACAAACACAGTTAGTTCATATCCAGCATATTTTTTTAGCCTATTCTAAATACTTGTCAACTCAATAAAAGAAAAACCTACCCGCAATAACATCAGATGATGCCAGTATGAGAACAGCAGTACCAGTCATCAAAGATCATGAAAAGACAAACGAAAATTTTTGAAGTTAAGTTATAAGAACATTTTATTACAAAAATTTGGTCTCCTTTGTCACTGCAAGGTTTACATTTCTTTAAATTAATATTTTTGTGAACTATCATAGCCAAAAAACATTTAAAGTTTATGTGTTTTCAATGCTAGTATTTTATTTTTAACACTAATGATAAAAGTGACAATGATGTAAATGTTATTTTAATTTGATGTATTTTAATTTTATGCTTTTGATATGGTTTCGATATTTTCATTAAAGCCTATAATGCCTGAGTCTCAAAATTTATTAACAGTAAAGAAAAGAGCTGTTAGTACATTTACATCAATAGTGAGTTTTTCTATCATTTGGTAAAGGTGGAAAAAAAAGTTATAATACCACAGTTTGTCATGAAATTAATTATCTTGTTTTACCGAGAAATTGATCTTTGATTTTAAAATTCATGTAAATTTCTTTAACAAAAAATAAAAATTAATAAGACACCACTATCCTTCATCAGTTATTCATAATTTTTATTGAAGGATGACAAATTTAATGAAAAATTGATGTTAAAAGTGTTAAATGAAATCTTCTAAAGAAATATAACTCAGTTTCTTTCAATAAGTAGAAAAGGTTATTAAGAAATAGATGCATGAAGAAATATCTATGTTTACAATTATAACAATAATCTTCGAAAAATTCTTAATTCCATATAATATCAACAGTTTTTCTTCTTGTGATTCAGATTAATTTGCCAATTAAACTGATTTTAGATTGATAAAAAGTATATTTAATCAGAAAACCCTAATTTTAGGTATTATTTTAATTTACTGATACTAGAAAAATTTTGCATGTCTTTTACTTGATAAATAATCAGTTTTTTGTAGATTATGCATATGCATATGAATTAAGTTTAAATTTTTAAAAAATTATTTGTTACACATCAATCAGAAAGCTGATAAATTTTATAATAAAAGAACCCACATTTTGAAAGTAGTGCTCTATATTTTTTGCTCTTGTCTTTCTTAATATGTTCTCTAATTTTATGGGTATACGAAAACACTGATTTTTATAAATATGACAGATTTATTAAATACAAATTGTATTTTCTATTAAAAAAAAACAGTGGTTAATTTTACTGCAAAAACATTTTTCTTAGAAGTAATTTCATGGAGACTTCTACACTATTAACTACGTTATAAATAAAGTTATAAAATAGCATTTAAAACAGACTTCCTTAAATCATTTAAAAATTAAATTGCCATGATAGATAATTACTCATTTTCTCTAAAATTGAATGCATTTTGTAAGATTTTCTTTAAATAAATATTGATTCATTCCCTACAGAGTGGAAACACCCTACAACACTTTACTCATATAAATGGTACATTAATTTGTTGATTTACACTATTTATACCAGTCTTTGTTATGGTAGTGCTACATCTGATGTACAATTCCATTAGTCAGAGTTACTTTCTTTGAAAGTAGTGAAATTCATTAAACAGCAAATCCCTGTTGTACATATTATGAAATTGTCATTTATATATGTATTTATCATCTGCACATCAGTAGGCTGATGCATGCCATGCAAACAGCATCTTCAGCTCAGTGAAGAATGAAACAAGAAACCCTTTCATTCCTCCTGAATAATATATTATTCATTTATTCAGCTAAACTGGCTGATTCCCAATTATAGTGATGAATGATAATGGATAATAAAGTTTGCAATGTATGAGGATTAAAATCCCATAAATGAACAGTACTCAAATCTACAGCCTCAGATGAGCCACAAAGATTGATAGAATTGAATTGTATATGTATAAATTCATAAGTCAAATGTACTATCCACTGTATTTTACAGATTATCAATGACTAAATGAACCTCTTAACATGGTAATAAATGAAAATTCATTGATTAACTATAGTTTTTAGGACCAGTTTTAGTAATTATTTTTAATTATATCTTACAGTAAAGAAATAAAATATCTCTTAATTTCTTAACAATAATATTTTTTAATGCAATAATAATAAAAAATATAATACAAAAAAAAAATGAATAAAAATCTATTGCATCATACACAAAACATAATTTGTCATTTCCTTAGGTCCGTGAGCTGATATAGATAGATCTGACATTCCCAACTTATTTTTATAATTTAAGATTTTCATAAAAGTATGTTATAAATCTATTGTTTTTTTTTATTTTGTTAATACAAACTGACTAATAGAAACTAAACTTTATTCAGTCACAGCTGGTAAAATTATTACAAAATGTTGTACTACTGTAAAATTATTGATTCATTTTCAGGTAGAATATGTGAATTTCACATGGAAATCTGGTGTTAAAAAAAAATATTACTATAATTTTGATCGTTTGCAATCATTTGATGAAGCTATATTAGAACCACCAGTTATATCAATTAAAACTAAGGGAAAGGTACCACGAAGAGCAAAAGGTAACAAAACATAATGCAATTTTTAATAATAAATAGGAGTTTACACTGTAGAATAATCTTAATCTGTTATTTTAATAATTTTTTCAGATGTATCATCTTCACTCAAACTTTCCTTTAAAGGGAGTTACTCAGATAAATGAAAAAAAAAATCAAATTTTATCTCAGGTATAAAATTTATTCTATGACCAATTCCAAGCAATTTTTAAGTGACTTAAGAAAAGAAAG
Organism: Lycorma delicatula; assembly: GCF_047948215.1. NCBI lineage: Eukaryota > Metazoa > Arthropoda > Insecta > Hemiptera > Fulgoridae > Lycorma > Lycorma delicatula. The sequence continues at coordinate 133,960,569 of NC_134457.1, read as the reverse complement.
GAAAAATATTGATTTGTCAGAATTGTCAAACTAAATGTTAATTTTGATCAGAACATTTTAAGCTTTATACTAACCATAACTAAGAGGAATTAAATATTGACCCACAGAAAATAATAAAGAGCAAATATTCCAGCACTTTCCTGTTTGGAGCAGTAAAAACTGTAATACAACTTGCCTAGAATAGCTCACAAATATTTTAAACTATATAGTGTTCCACACAACAGTATGGAATACTGTTTAGATGAACAGTAACATAAAATAAATAATTATATTTTGAAAAATGCTGGAGGTTTTTAATGAACTAATTACTACTGATTTTGCTATACTCAGTTCATTACAGGATAATTAACATTTTTGTTTTCTGAAGAAGTTGCTAATAAATTACCTCATGATTGTAAAACCAATATTCTTTGACAAAATTAATGTTAAGTGTGCTAATACGTGAAATGACATAAAGAATTAATTTGTTGACAATAAAATATATATAACAGAGAATAAAAAACATTTGCCAACTAAAAATAGATTTAAATTACCACATCATAAGTAAGTTAAAGTGTGTATCCTCTGCATGTTCTGGATGAAAATTAAAGCCTTTTTAATTATTATTTTTTTAATAGACTTAAAAAGCTGTTAGCATAATTAAAATAATTTTTCATTCATAATTTAATTATAATCACAGGAAATCCTTTAAAGGATGGAGTAAATAATTGAAATGTATTGACAGAATTGTAATGTGAGCTTTGCTTATAGTTATGCATCACATTCGGATGCATGGAAGAGTTGCTGGGTAGAATAAATTTGTTGAAAAGATTGATGGAATGTGTTAGTTGGTAAACTGATGACTGGAAAATCGTTCTTGTAATTTAAAGCACACTCATTATTGTATATAAGAAAAGGTTAATTGCCTAAAGTCTTTGATTACATTTCTGAAGAATTATTTTTCTGCATGTATTTAAAATTTTATAATATATATATATTTTTTTTACATGCATATTTTTATTTTTAATGAATTCTGTTTAGATTATGATGTATTATAAATATGAAAACTTATGGATCGTAAAATTTTAAGAAATGACATATATTAAGTTAAGTTTATGTAGTAAAGAGCTTAATACTGGGACTATACTGCATTGCAAGAACTTGTTCATATCAAGAGAAATTATAGTTTGTTAGACGAACTATTAAATTAATTTGCAAAATTAAAAAAAAAATATAGCAGTCATTTACAGAGTGTACTTTCAGGGGGATAAGAAATTATTTAATGACTTCCAAAATATAGCATTGACTTCATTTACATTGAATCATAAATTCTTTTCTCTAATTTTTTTAATGTAATTTCATAGGAATCATGATATTATTGTGATTTACTGGAAAACATTTTTATTTTCTTAAATGAACAGTTATGGATTTTGATTCATTGAAAGTAGATAATTTTATATTTTTGTAGATTTTTTATGTCAGTCAACATTATATTTCTACAATTTCTCAAATTATTGAAAGAAATTCTGTATAAAATAAATAGGAGTTTAGTGAATGATTACATTATTGATTTCATTTAATATTATTTATGTTCATATACATGATAATTTATTACCTAATAACATATAGACCAAATATGTAAAACCTTTAATAATTATAATGTATACTGAAACTTGTAATATAAAGTATGGTATTACCAAAAATATTTAACATCTGACATTTAAAATTAGGAAAGTTGTAACTTAATGAATTCAGAGGTACCAAAATACAATGGTCATTTGATTCATGTGGTTATATCAACAAGAAAAAACTGAGCGTACACTAAAACTATGTAAATGAAGATAAGAAATTTAAATATGAAAATTTGTTTATTAAATATACAATTTAATAAAATTGCTATGCATTATTTTTAGTTTCATTAACAGAATATTAAACATTAACTGTTAAATATTTTGAGATATTTAAACACCACAGATTAGTTGATTTTCATCCACATTTTTTTTTTCATTCTAAATTGGTTCTGATACTTCTGTTTGATGATTGTGGTATTCCTTAATTTTAGGTATTTTTCATAAGAAAGCTACCTATTGTAATGGGTACCATGATTCGACTTCTGGAAAATTTAGACAGACATTTCTTCGCGTTTCACATCCCCCAGACTCCAAAACCACTGTTAGCTCAATGAAGTCAATGTATATATACATTATATATATATATATTTTTTTTTTTCATTTCTTGTGGACACGATAACTGCTGTAATTTTGTGCCAATCACTTTCAAATTGTTTCCTAAAAATAACTTGACCCAAAATCTTGGTCAAGTTTGTTAATGGCCAAAATCAGACCATGGGAGTGGAATGGGGTAGCTTTTTTGAAAAAACAAAATATCGCTATAACTTTCTTATTAAATAAAATACTGAATTTGTTTAAAGTTCTTACTATTTCTTGAATAAGGCCCTAAAACTTATATATGTAAAGTTTTTTGATATCACTTACCATTGGCCAGGGGGTGGAAAAAATGGGGTTTTGAAGACAAAAATGATCATATCTTCCTTAATAGGCACAATATCGAATCAGTTTGAAGTGATTGTTAGTCCTTCAAATATTACCAAAAACTTTTGTCTGAAACAATTTTTGATATGACCCAACCCTTACGGCAAGAGTTGACGAAAACAAAAAACTTTCTTAAGTAAAATATTGAATTTGTTTAAAGTTCTTACTATTCTTTGGATAAAGGCCTAAAATTTATCTAAGTAAAGTTTTTTTTATATTACCAACCATTGGCCCAGGGGGTGGAAAAAATGGGGTTTTAAAAACAAAAAAAACCATACCTACCTTAATAGGCACAGTATCGAATCAGTTTAAGGTGATCGTTAGTCCTTAAACATTACCTAAAACTTTTGTCTAAAACAATTTTTGATATGACCAACCCTTACAGCAAGAGATGACCAAAATGTCTTCTTATCATATGCTAAACATATGAACATTTTTTCACATGCAATTATTGTCATATTGAGTAAATTTGAAGTTTTTCTTAACTTCAAGGTGGACATTTTTTTTTATTCTCTACTTAGCACCAGTGAAATCTACCTCCACCTTCCAGCGTGCCGAAAGGGATTTTTAATTTAAGAACCCCTGAATAACCTTTAATTTTTTTTATACACTTCATTGATGTTTTGGCAGCAGTGAAAATATTGCATTTAATACCTTGAGTAAATCAGCAAGTTTATTCCTTTACCTTTCTACTATCTCACAATCAACACCTATTTTCTTCATAAACTACTATTTAGGCAATATATTCATTTCATTATTTTAGTCAATTTAATCAACAGTAACAGCTTCAAAATTACTTTTACCTCGTATATCAGTGAATTCATTAACTTCATCTGTAATATTACAAACAGGCTCAAAGAAATATTTTTGTCACTTGAATTTGTATATTTTTATAGTATTGTATGTGATTATCAATTCTGGGATTTTTATTCCTATAATGCTTTTTCTGCCATGTTTATTGATAGTTAAAAATTACTTTCCTGTTCAGAAGTTTAGAGACCTATATGGACACGAATGCTAATTTTTTTTCATAGTTTTAGCCTTCTTTACTTACCTTTTTTATCGCAAAAAAAATCCATTGAATATGTTTTTTTTGTCAAACTTGAAGTTGTTTAAATTTTTATGCAGCCACCAACATCCTTCTGCAACTAAATTATTGTGCTAAAGGTTTAACTAAAACAGAGCCTTCAAGTTTAAATTTGATTATATTAGTGTAGGATTTATAATGATATCTAGGACCTGACACTCTATTAAGGTTTATCTTTAGTTAGAGCTATCACACTAAGATCTTGGTGACAGCCAAATAAACAAGCAAATATTACAGTCATTCTGGCTGGAAGTCTTTCTATTCTTAAGCACAAATATCTGTCTAGAAATGAAATTAATTTTTAAGTACCACATCATATGCATTTTTCACTCACTAGAAAATTCATTATCATTGGGTATCAGTCTGTTATTACTGTTGTGTGAATAATTAATTTATTCTTAGACAATTATGTACCTGCCACTCATAGCCTTCAATTATCACCAATTTTATTCTTTATTATTTTGAGAATGCTGAAAATGTTTTTTTTTTTTTAGTTTCATTCCTTCCACAGGCTAGAACTCAGATGACAGTATGGATAATCAGGAAGTAAGGTTGATGAAGGAGCTCCTTAATCAAAAAGTCCATTTGAACACTGTTTATTGCAAAACTATTAACACATTGAATTATTTCAAAAGAGGCTATCCTTTAAATAAACTACGGAGTTTTTCTTCTAATAATCAAAGAGAAATCAGATCTTAGAAAAATTATCAGTTCCCTAACTGGATGTAGTATATTCAGGAAGCATTTGAAAACTGTTCTCTTGATTTTCTTTCAAGAAGACCAATATGTAGATTATGCCAACAATCTGACTAGGGATTTGCTCCTGGAATGCAGCTACTCCAGAACCCAAACATTTTAGTTATTTTACTACTTTAAGAATTTCAGTCAAATAATATCTAATATCCAGTATGATTCTATCAAGGATAAAAACATTATTATAATTAAACAGAATTTTGTAGATGCATAAATCACACAAACTCCAGATGTGAAAATTGGAATTGTGTTATGTTGTAGGAATTAAAACTGTCTTTATTTTAATTTTTCCATTGGTAGATTATTTCAGGCTGTTTCATTAGCTTAGCATTGTTCATAGAATAAGCACAAACTAAAACTATATTCATGTAATATGGTGTACTGCAGAATCTATTGTACTGTTCTGTGTACCTTACTTTTGAAGGATCTACATACAAATACTGTTATCGTAAATAAAGTTTTAGACCATTCTGCATACAGTATGTTCATTATTATAAGTAATAAAAAAACCCCATAAATTAAAACAATAATTGGTATCTTGTGAAAAAAATGTTGGTGTGATTTTCAATACACTGATTTCACTTTCTAGAGTAGTTTTTTTTCTTAATTTTAAGATAAATATAATTCTAAAATTTCTGATTATCCTACTGATGGTACTTCAATAAAAAGTATGATGTGCCAATATTTTTTTTGTCTAATTACTCAAATGTCAAGTGGGAAAATTATAATGATCATTTTTGCAAGAGCAATTTGCTAATTCATTAAACTGTTAAGTATCTCAGAAAACCACAAGATATTGAAGGGAATATTTGGAAATATATAGTCGTTTGGGTTATGATACAATGTTTTAGGATGTTCCTAAGTAACAAAACCTGCATTTAATTTTTTCTTATGAAAGTGGGCAATCAAGTTTATGTCTAAAATACCTCCTAGATAATTGTTCAGCTATATTTCGCCAATATGGCATTATAACAGTGGTAGGTGTAATTTTATTTCATGTCAATATTTTTATAGTTGATATAAAGATCTTAATCAAATCTCACTCTATTAGAATTGAAATCAATTTAGAAAAATAGACTAACAAACTGACCACCACCTAGCCTAATATTCTTGGATTAGTAGTTCTAACAATTTTTAAAAAAATTTCCTCAAACTTTAATTTTTTATCAGGCAAGTAACTCATTAAATACATATATAAAAATCTTGTATTAAAAATACACGTTAAAATCCTTCCTAAGTAAATTTTATTACTGTTTAAAAGATTTTCTGAAGAGAATATTTTGTTGAAATATAATGTTTATAGTAAAATCTGTTCTAAGCCAGAGTCTTTGCTATTACTGATTAGTGTAAATAGAGTACATGATTTTGTGGAGGTAATGTGTCTGTTTTATATAATTTGTGTGTCTTGTTTTGTACACAATGGTCGTATATCTATATTGTAACTTTTATAAAGAATTTCTTGCACTCCTACATACTTTAAACATATAAATTGACTAGTGTGCAATATCTGTTATAGTATTTAGTGTGCTTCTTCCATGCTCTGGAAATAGTTCTGGTATCGCAGCTTTTGGTATTGGTTTATTAATAGAGAGTCGTAAAGGTCGTCCTTTACCTGGTACACCACTGCGGTTACGATTACGCAAAGAATGTGCTGAGAGAGGTAAGTTAAAAGTGCAATCATTTTTTCACTATTAAATAGTACTAACAAAATTAACAGTGATAATTCTCTGGAAATTTCTTAGTTATTAAAATGTGATGAATGTCAGTACTCATGGTAATTGGAGGAGAATTGTCCATAGATGCATGTGAGTGTTCGAAATGCAAACCATCATACCAGAAATGCTTCAATGAACATGGCAAAAAATCAGATATTCTTCATGTGACTGGTGGGGTACATGTGGAAGTGATGTGATTTTTTGTTTTAACTTGCTAAAGCAGGTTTAATTTAATTTTTGTTTCATGTGGATATGTGTAATATTTTGAGAGATATAGTTAAATAAATATAGGGAATTTCAAAGGAAGATTCTGTATTTCTATTAACATAATTCAGTCAAAAATGTAAGTTATCCAATTAAATAATAGAGACAAACAATTCTTTTTTTTTATTCCCTCTCTCTCTCTCTCTATGTAATTCTGACAAAGTTTATAGAAATTTATTTTAATATAATGTACTATTTTTATCAGAATGATACGAATAACAATGAAAGCACTAACTGGCTGTGAGTCATCATTTTTCTAGCTTGATTTATCTAATTAATGTTCAATAAATTATTCATTATTAAAGACAATGAATTCGGGTTGAATACATTGAATTCATATGGGTTGAATTCGGGTTTGCGAAACTACTCACTGTTATGGCTGTTTTACAAAGAATAGATCTTTAACGGGCCGTTATCTTAAGAAAAGAATCCCTTTTGATTTTTCTTTTCATTATTATTTTCTTTTTCTTTCTTCTTAACTGGAAGAATTCCATTACCCTGGCCCATTATTCTGGTCCTGTTACAGAATATTGAATATCAGCGGATGACTGTAACAACTCATTACGCGTAGAACTAACCATAACCATAACTGGTACTCTAACCATAATGAATAATAAACACACACGCATTAACAAAAACTTCTGCTTCTTACTGAAGCTAATACAGAAAACCATTGTAATTTTAGCCTTGAATGTGCTAACTCCTGGTCATACCACAAATAAAACACCCATATTACTAGAGACATCAGTCAGATTTATTTGTATTACTTATAATGTCCATTAACTTATAAGTTAATAGACGTTTTAACTCATGTAAGTGTAGACTGCATGAGTATATTTTATTAACCGATATTTAGACCTGATATTTAACGTGCACTGGGATGATAAATTCATTGAAGAATGCAAAAGATGAAACAAATTCTTTTCTCACATTATCTAATATTTGATATGTAATGTTTTTAGTTCTTGAATGTGATAGTGGCATTTTCAGGTACAACCTGTGTTTCATATTGAATTCATCTCATATATATGGCATTAAAAGAACAGATACACAATTCTGCTTAACATTTTCCATATGGTACAGAACTTATCCATCATAGTGCGACTGAAATTGCAGGAGGGGAGGTGATAAGCCTGTTTTAATGTTGAGACTAAGTCTTTTGCTTGAAATAGGATTAAATTATCTAAATTGTCTGTAAATTAAAAGAAAAGGGTTTAATATAAATAAAAAAAATGTTCTTGAAGATAATATAGATTACTACATATTTTTTAAAGACTATTTCTATTATCAGTAAAAGCAGCTATCACATCATTACTCAATTACTGAAAATCTGTCAATGAAACAAGGCTTTATTTTGGTTAGAAATATCAAGGCATGGAAAATTGAAGTTTTCATTTAGTTTCATGTCTGTGAGTTAATAATATAACTGTTGAACTTAAAATAACTGTATGGAACAAATAATTTTAATATTAAAAATGAAATTAGACTCAATTCATAAATATCTACAAACAAACTTTTTGTGACTGTCAAGTCACATGAAGCTAAAAACAAATTCCCCTCTAATCAATCTAATGGCCTCAATTTTTAAGCGAGGTGAAAGAAAGCAGACTTCAGCAGGCCCCTTACGCCATCACTGTCCATCTATCCCTATCCCAAGCCTTCTCATTTGTCCCCTTGTAGTTTCCAATCTTCATCTCATATATTAACTTCATCTTCTTCTTCCTTGCTTCTTTTCTACTACTAATCCTTTCAATGCAATTGTCAAGATTCCACTTCCACACATCTCCTGACCAGTTTTCTTTTCTTTCATGCACTTCCTGCACAAGTGATCTTTTTTAATCCTCTTCATTTCTTCTTAGTTCTTCACTTTATCCATTCATCTTATTTCCTCCATCCTTCTCCACATCCACATCTCAAAAGCTTTAATCCATCTTTCTCCCTCTTCCTCATTATCCATGCTTAACTCTCATACAACAAGACACTTCATATATAGCATTTGTCTAACCTCTTCCTTAAATCTAAATCCAGACTTTTACTAAATAGTAATTCACTCTTATTGAAGGTTTCCTTTGCCATCACTATCCTTCCTTTTATTTCCATTGTGCTCTTCCACTCCTCTGTCTCCGTTATACCCAAATACCTGTAATTTTTTTACTTTCTCTATTCTTTCTTCACTTGTTTTAACTAAATCCTCTTTGTTATTTGCTTCTGTTACTCCAGTTTTTCCTATATTTATTTTCATCCCATAATCTTTCTTTCATTCCTTCTTCAGGGATGTTAACAATCTTTGAAATGTGTGTCCCATCAGTTAGAACTCATTTCATTTCATTAGTATTTATTTTTCGTCCCCTGAACTTATTCTTCCTTCTAATGTATACTTATCATACCTTCAATGTAAATGTTGAACAGTGGTGGTGAGAGGTACTATCCTTGCCTAACGTCTTGACCTAGACCCACCCAGTCAGTCGTATTATTATTTACTTATTAAATATTTATTTTACTTACAATCCTTACCTCACTTTATTACAAATTACTGATAAATTACTGTTTTATCAAACATAAAATAAAATAATCTAAAGTCACATAATTATCTCAGATAAGTTTTTGGGCAAAGAGATACCATTCCTCAGAGATGATTAAAGTCTAGCTAAATGAAATAGTTCAAACAAAAACAAAGCTAACTATAATATCCCGTACAGTTAAATTAACTAACTGTTTATAATCCATCAAAAATTGAACTAAAAGTGCTTTTAATCATGTAGTATTTGAAATCAAATATAAAAATATATGAAATTCAACTAAAAATCAGGAAATAATTTCTAATTCATAAAAATTAATGCAACTTCAAAAATAGTGGATAGATTTAATTTATATAAAGAGTAAGCGCTCCTAAAATATTAATTAAGTTAGAAGTTGACATAGAACAATTAAATGTTGAACAAAATTAAAACATCACCTTTATTTTCTGCTTTAAATTCAAAAAAATAAAAGTTTTACATTTATTTATCTTGCATTATATTACTGTGTTAGTGGGAATTTATAAAAAATTAAAATAATTACATGAACTGTTAGTCTAAAATTAAACCAGCGCTAACTTACAGCCGTTGCCCAAAAATTCATCATTTTTATTTATTAGTTTATTTAACTGTTTCATCTCTTTTAATCAGAATTTTACATAATTTTAAGTTTTCACTAATATGAAATCAGATTCATTCCAATCACTTTAAATTATTCTGGTTAAGTTATCCCTCTTGCAAACATTTAGCATATATAATGCTTGTATTTACAAACATATTTAACAAATTAAAAATATTTAATAAATTTCAAATATGTTACATCACTGATTGAAATAATTTAAAAGTAATCAGTAAATAGAAAGGACTCACCTTTAACATGGTCCTGAGATAAAGGAAAATCTGTCACGCCTTTATAATGTATAGGCATTGTTATTAATTTAAAGAAATTAACAATATTAAATTTTTGAAAGTTATTGGTAGACGATTCTTTTGGAGATTTTATTTTGTTTCTTCATTGGAATTATTATAGGTGATAATGGAACCTATTTTAAAGTACATAGGTTGTTTCATTAACTGGTTGTAATATCCTCCTTAATATGAGGGTTGGCTAAAAAATAATTCACAGTTCATCAGGATCCAAACAAAATTTATCTATACACCAAATCAAGTTTACAGCCCTAAAATACACCCCCCCCCCCCAATGTCTAATGCAGGCTCACTAACCATCTGACAGCTTTTGAATTACTATCAGGGGATGATCTTTGTTGAGGTGTCAAATTCACTAATATAACAAGGTCATGGCACTTAATAACTCTTTCAAACTACAAAATCAAATTCCTCGGAGTGGTTCTTTTAGCCTTGGCAATAGAATGAAGTCCAGCTGTTTCAAATCAGTGTGCTATGGTGGATGGAAAAATGCTTCACAAGAGAAAATATCAGCAACACAAATCACAACATGTAGGCTCACATTGTCATGTAAAATTGGCACACCATCATCAATTTTTTCTGGACACAGTTTTCAAACTTTCCATCACAGAAACTTCCAAATGAGATTTCTGTAGTAAGTAGCAGTCACACTTGGTACTCAGTCTGTAGCAATAACATCCTCTTTATCCTAAGTGAAAAATCATTATTTGCCTTCATGCGATGACATTTCTTTAGTCTAGGAAAGTATAGACTCTTCTAGATTATTACACTGCTTTGTGACTTCAGTTCAAGTTTAAATTCATGTATCCATCAATCATGTTTTATCAATAGCAATTATTCAATTCAAGAACTGATTGCCTTACCTTTCATAACGAGTAAGCAGACTCGTCACTTTTTGCTGTTCATTCAGTTGGTGTGATTGATACCCACTCGCCTGCTATCTTTTTTTTAAGTAAATATTCTATTAAATGCAATGTGCTGTAGTTTTTGGTATTCCGGTTTCATTTTTGATTTCTCTCACTTTCATGCAACTGTCTTCGTCAATCAACATGGCAACTATTGGGATGATTATGTTGTCTACAGCAATAAACAACGCTGATGTTTATGTTTTTATGCCACTGCTGTATGGTGCTGTGATTTACAGTACCATAACTACACACTTTGTAAGGGGATTGATAAACATTTGGCACTATACTGCCTTTTAAAGTTTCGATTTTGATGTGCTTGAATTTTATTGTGACCCGTGTTCTTTTCTGCTACATTTCAGACTGCATTGGCATCATTATGCACTTAATAAATCCCAAATGACTTATAACTTGTATAACTTTTGGGACAACCATCGTATAGTATATTTTATCTGTAGTTTGTTCAATTTTATTTACTAATTTGTAAATTTTAGTGATTTTTAAACATCATTCTCCGAAAGTGTGACAAGTTTATTGCTTAATTGTACATATAAAATGTAGAATTTGTTTATTGTGATTAGTCTAGAGGATGTGTTCTGTTTCTATGATGCGATTTACAAAGATTCATTCTGTTTAATGAACAGTGCACTGTATTCTTTACAATTACAGTTGAATGAATATCCAATCTCTCTAGCATAATATTTGGTACAGTCACTAATCATCTAATTTAATAATTAGTTATTAATGTAATAATTTAATCTCTATACTCCTGGGTTGTGTCTAACACTGTATATGTTTTAAATTGGAAAGTAAAAAAAAGCACTCAAAAATTGTTTAAAAAAATATTCAATTTATTATAATTCTTTCTTTGTATACAATATATGAATTCTTTGTATGCTTTTGGGTATTTTGTAGAGCAGAAATCTTCATTCTTAAAACGTCAGCAGTTTTGAGATGATATTGGTTAATATATGTCATTATTTTATATTTCTGTCACTAAGTACTTTTTCAGTCTTATTCACTATTCACAAAACACATTCATTACCTTATTACACATTCTAGAATTATAAAAAAATCCAAGAAATCATGTTTATATTATTGTATTTTAAATGTTTATACCAAATTATATTTTGCACATCAATAGAATAAAACAATAAAATAAGATTATTCATCAGAACTGAAATATACTTATTTTTTTATCCCCGGTATTAATATCTAGTAAGCATTAATGAAAATGCTTGTTTAGTGCATTCCTGTTAAAATTAAGCTAATTAATTAACAATAAATATTTTATCATTATCTTAATTTAAAAGTTTATTTACTTGAACTCATTAAATATTTCATAATTAAGGAAAGAGTACTACTAGTGCATCAATTAATGTTGCATCATAAAGCTCTGTAAATAAACAACTAATAGATTATTAAAACTGTAAATAGAAGATTATTTATTACCATTTTTTCATTTATATCCTTTATCAATATTATTTACGGTCTTGTTATCTATGATAGTTGATAATGAAAATTACACTGAATGTTTTATTTTTTAATGGCAAACTAAATTAAATTTAAAATTAATGGATTTTGTTACTTGCGTCAAAAACACTTTCTATCAATATTATAATCATCCTCATTGCGATTAGTATTATTAGCAATCCAGCAGCATTGCTTTAAAATATATTCCAGGTAGTTTTATTGAGTAAGAAAAACATATTTTTAGGAAGAGGTCAAAGACTATATTTGATCAAAACTGCATTTGTTCTTCACTACTATGTATTTTTGTTTATTTTATATTTCATATATACAAATTGAAATCAATTTGTTATAGATCAAGCTTAGATACCTTTGAAAAGCAGGTACCCATACCTTAAATGCTAACATTCTGGGTTGGCAGGATGGAAAGCCTAGTTTAAAGAATGATTCCTAAAAGTAAGCCATAATCCTTTTAAGTCACTGAGAGTGTCAATAATTTACAGCTGATATAGTCTAAACAAAAGAAACCTTTATGATATATTCAAATACTGTGCTATTGAAAGTGAAGGAAAGTAGAAGTGTTTTTCTGAGTAAATAATTTTCTTCTTCCCTTTTATTTTATAAGTCTGTATGATATTGTCCTCTAGGGTAAAATACTCAGGAGATAAAATTAGCTCCCTAATTGGATCTCTTTGCGAGGGTTATTCAGTAGGAGGTCATCAGAAAAAAATAGATTCAAACCACAGCCTTTAACAGTAGGATAGGCTTTTCTACTTACCTCTTCAGCAAGAGATAGTGCAATTAAAGAGATATTAAATATATCTCTTAATTAATGGCTAGGTCTAAGAAATTAAAAAGGAACTAGGCTTTTAAAGTTTTTTCCTAAATATAAATTAATAATTGTTAACATATTTAAAAAAAAAAAATATATATGTAAAAGATATGCATATATATATATATATATATATAGGTGAAGTCAGGCATGAAAAGGTGTTAGACTTCATAACAGTTAGGCAGCAATTTTTAAACCATACATTATAAAATCTGTACATGAAGTGATTGTAATGATCACAATTTATTTTTTGTAAAATATAGATAAAGGTTAAAGAAACTAAAGAAAAAACTTAACACAACTCATTGCAATGGGATGTTGTAAAATAAGAGAAGATGATGCACAGTAAAAAATTCCAAAAAACTGTGTAAAAATGCCTAGAAATAATTGTTAAAGCAGATCCTGCAGAAAATGGATGATTCTAAAAAATATCCTTAGGTAGGAGAGGAATAAGAAATACATTAGAATTGATGGATGAATGTAGAAAGTATTAATATGCCAGATGATAAGCCCAAGAAACAATACACGCTCATTAAAAATATAATTATACGAAATTTCAAATTAGCAAGAAAAGGTAGATGAAGGAAATGTGTTACAAGGCAAGAGAATAATCTTTTTTTGTTTTTGAAATATGATTTTAGATGAGGATGTTAAAAATTAGGTGACTTGATAAAAATCAAAAATGAAAAGGTTTAAGATAAATAGAAAAGAAAAAAACTGTATGCTGTAATCTTGTAAAAGTGGATCGATCATACATTACAGTAATTGGGTTTATTGAAAAACAACATTTGTAGGAAAACAGGATTTCTAATAAAATTTTTAAAGAAAGACAAAAACAGGAATACATAAAACAGATAATTAGGATATAGGATGTGGTAGATACAGTAAGATTAAAAAACTACATGATCAGGTACTCTGATCATCCAAGTTTCACTTCCATATAAAGGTACGCTTCAAACATACTTCCAAAAATCTTTTCTTGACGTTTAAATTCATTTTTGATGTAAACAAATTATATTTCTGACTGAAGGCTCATTTCACCTGTGCTATTCAGCATTTTATATCGCTCCTGCTTCGTCCATCTTTAGTAATTCTACTTCCCAAATAACAAAATTCTTCTACCTCCATAATCTTTTCTCCTCCTATTTTCACATTCAGTGGTCCATCTTTGTTATTTCTACTACATTTCATTACTTTTGTTTTGTTCTTGTTTATTTTCATGCGATAATTCTTGCGTAGGACTTCATCTATGCCGTCCATTGTTTCTTCTAAATCCTTTTTACTCTCAGCTAGAATTACTATATCATCAGCAAATCGTAGCATCTTTATCTTTTCACCTTGTACTGTTACTCTGAATCTAAATTATTCTTTAACTTCATTAACTGCTAGTTCTATGTAAAGACTAAAAAGTAACAGGGAAAGGGAACATCCTTGTTGGACTCCCTTTCTTATTACAGCTTCTTTCTCTCTGTTATTCAATTATTACTATTGCTGTTTGGTTCCTGTACATGTTAGCAATCGTTCCTCTACCTGTGTATTTAAACCCTAATTTTTTTTTAATGCTGAACATTTTATTCCAGTCTACATTATCGAATGCCCTTTCTAGGTCTACAAATGCCAAATATGTTGGTTTGTTTTTCTTTAATCTTCCTTCTACTATTAATCTGAGTCCTAAAATTGTTCCTTGTCCCTATACTTTTCCTGAAACCAAATTGGTCTTCTCCTAACACTTCTTCCACTCTCCTCTCAATTATTCTGTATAGAATTCTAATTAGGATTTTTTATGCATGACTAGTTAAACTAATTGTTCTGTATTCTTCACATTTATCTGCAACTGCTTTCTTTGGTATCATGACTATAACATTCTTTTTGAAGTCTTGATGGAACTTCCCCTTTCTTAAAAATATTACACACGTATAATCTATCTATCGCTTCTTCACCTGCACTGCGCAGTAATTCTACAGGTACTCTGTCTATTCCAGGAGCCTAACTGTCATTCAAATCTTTTAATGCTCTCTTAAATTCAGATCTCAGTATTGCTTCTTCTGTCACATCCTCTTTGACTTCCTCTACAACACCATTTTCTAATTAATTTCCTTCGTATAACTCTTCAATATATTTCACCCACCTATCAGTTTTGCTTTTCACATTATAAATCGGTGTACCATCTTTGTTTAATGCATTATTAGATTTTAATTTATGTACCCCAAAATTTTTCTTAACTTTCCTGTATGCTCCGTCTATTATACCAATGTTCATTGCTCTTTTCACTTCTGAACACTTTTCTTTCATTAGTTTGCACTTCCTGTTTATAATATTTCTTATTTGTTAATAGTACCTTTTACTTTCTTCATCACTATCATTCTTATATTTTCTACGTTCATCCATCAGCTGCAGTATATCGCCTGAAACCCAAGGTTTTCTACCAGTTCTCTTTATTCCGCCTAAGTTTGCTTCTGCTGATTTAAGAATTTCCTTTTTAACATTCTCCCATTCTTCTTCTACATTTTCTACCTTATCTTTTTTACTCAGACCTCTTGCGATGTCCTCCTCAAAAATCTTCTTTACCTCCTCTTCCTCGAGCTTCTCTAAATTCCACCGATTCATCTGACACCTTTTCTTCAGGTTTTTAAACCCCAATCTACATTTCATTATCACCAAATTATGGTCGCTATCAATGTCTGCTCCAGGGTAAGCTTTGCAGTCGAGTTGATTTCTAAATCTTTGTTTAACCATGATATAATCTATCTGATACCTTGCAGTATCACCTGGCTTTTTCCATGTGAATATTCTTCTATTATGATTTTTAAACTGGGTGTTGGCAATTAATAAAACTCTATAAGTCAGTCCCCTCTTTCATTTCTTTTGCCCAGCCTGTATTCACCCACTATATTTCTTTCCTTGCCTTTTCTAATGCTTGCATTCCAATCACCAAGTATTATTAAATTTTCATCCCCTTTTATGTGTTTAATTGCTTTGTCAATTTCTTTGTATACACACTCTACTTCATCAGTCATCATCATCATGGACTCTTGTAGGCAAATAGGGATGTTAACAATCATTGTCGGTTTAGGTTTTGATTTTATCCTTATTACAATGATTCTATCACTATGCATTTTGAAATACTCTACTCTCTTCCCTATCTTCTTGTTCATTACGAAACCTACTCCTGCCTGCTCAATATTTGAAGCTGAGTTAATTATTCTAAAATCATCTGAGCAAAAATCGTTTTTCTCTTCCTACTGAACTTTGCTAATTTCTACTACATCTACATTTAATCTATACATTTCCCTCTTTAAATTTTCTAACCTACCAACCTTTTTTAGACTTCTAACATTCCATACTGTGACTCGTAGAATGTTATTTTTTAATTTTCTGGTGATCCCTTCCTTAATAGTCCCCACCCAGAAATCCGAACAGGGGACTAGTTTACCTCTGGAATATTTTACCAAGTAAGGCACCTCCATCTTTGTTATATGAAAATGCAGAGAGCTACATTTTCTTGGAAAAAAAGCAGCTGTAATTTTCCATTGATTTCAGCTGCGCAGTACTCAGAGGATTGAAGGATGTTGATATGGCAGTTTAAGTCGTCCTGACTTATGCCTTACTGAAAGAGCTGCAGCCCTCTTTCAGGAATCATTCCTTAGTTTGGCTCTCAACAGATACCTCTCCAACATGGTTACACCTTCGGTCCAGCTACTCTGTGTCACTGAGCACTCAAGCCCCCTCACTATCAGCAACGTCTCATGATTCATAGAGGGAGTTAACATTATTAAACATAATAATACACTTATTATGACATTATAAATACATTTATAATAACATTATTAAACACTTATATACTAAATGAATACAGTTCAAGTCCAACGCTTTGTAATCACAAAGCGTACGTTCTGGACAAAAAAAAACCTGCCAATAATAGTATCAATTGGAAATCTAGTACAGAATAGCATTGTTGGTGTCACTGGAAAAAATTCAATAATAGTTAAAAATATTTTGATTAAGCAAAATGTTAGGTAACTTTAAATATGATTTGGTTTGTAACCAATTATTATTTACTTTACATTAACAGCTTAATGAGAAATTATAGATATAAATTAAAAACAAAACAATGATTGTATTATTTATTTTTATTTTATTTGGAAATTTTGTTGAAGTACTGTGATGTAGAAATCTCTGTATATATGTATAATGTAATTTATATTTAATATAATTATTTTTAAATCTATGCAGTTTTAAATCTCATAATCAAAAATAACATTCTGCAAGCTTAAAGGTTACTTATAAAATCTGTTTAGTACACAAATAGACAATAAATTTTTTAACTTCAAAATTATCACCAGTATATTAATATTAATTTATTATACAAAATTATTTTCATTGACCTAAGGTCAATGGCTAAACACATAAAAGATAAATAATTAATAATATCTTATTTAGCAGCAGTATCATCCTACATTAAAGAAAAACAAATCAATATAACAATGATTTATTTAACAATTAAATGAAATATACTTTACTATATTTTCATACAAAATATGAGCAGATAATATTTGTCTTTAAAACTAGAAAGTGTGTTCACATAAAAATTTCAATTCATAGAAGCTACATCTTATAAATACATCCTTACAGACCTATATGAAAAAATGAAATTTAACTTCAACAAAATAAATTAATCACAATCACTTTTTAAAATTAGAAATTAGCTTCCTGAAGATCTTCATAGAATTATTTCAAACATTAATTTTAAAAAAGTTAAACTATAAACCAAATTTATTAAATACAAATTTTGCAAAATGTAAATGTGTTTAGTCACTCTTGTGACTCCTCTTCAGTGACTAGTATTTTTAGTCAGGTAGGTTGTTTTATTTTATTCTAGATACACACAAAGAAGGAGATCTTGACATACTCAAACATAATTGTTCATTTTTTTAAATGCACAAAACTCAAAAAATTATATATTATATGAAGAAATACTAATTAAATCCACATTTAAACCACATTTCAAATAAGTGTCTGCCTAATTAAATGAAAACCACAAGAACATCTGCTAATACCAGGGATTGAATAACGGCCCAACTGAAGATGAAAGTAAAAGTGACTGAAAGCGTTATGAAGCAAGTTTAAAAAAGATATTTAATAAATCTGGTATAAATTATTTTAAAAATTGATAGTTTTAATTTTCATCTTTGATTGTTATGACAAAATCATCACAAGAATACAAAATTATAATCCAGTAACAAATTTGGTAAAAACTGCTAAGGAAAGAATTGCATTATTGTTGAAAAAAAGATTTTGTAGAAGCATAATGCCAGGATTGAGTCAGTATTATAAAACAAACACGGAACTTTCAATTTATTTTACTTTTATAACGAATGAGTGGGCAATTTTCTTTATTACAAACATGATTAAGTTTGTTTTTTAAATAACAGAGAAACATTAAATACAAGTATACAATTTTATAGAAACTAAATACATTAGAGCACTTCCAAAAAGGTGCCAGCTAATGAATCTGCTTGTGTGTGTGTATATATATATATATCTGTGATATATATACACACACACACACACACATTCATAAGCAAGATTTTGAAGCAATCAAAACCTTAAGTTTTTTATTTTGTATTATGATTATTTTGTATTATGTGGTCAAAATTTAATCAAGTCTTATTTAATTTATACATCATTGACTTCAGATATATTTTGAATTTTGCCAACATTCATACTTTATTTTAGATAATTTCAGTATCTAAATGCACAATTCTTTTTAATAGTTTTGAAGTAACTTATTTCATTTTTTGTTAACTGCTTTTTATTAGTTAAAAAATTAAATCAGGAGTATTTTTTTGGGACTAAACTAGACTTTTTAATAATTTATGTATGAAGTATTTTCTTGATAGCTTAAGATTTCTATTGTTTTGATTCCCTTGTAAAAGATAGATTTTGTATTTTATATGCAAAATTGTAGACTGATTTTTCTTTTTATAAATGAAAAAAATTATGTAGAACAAATTTCTATTTTTTGATAAACCATAGATTGACATTTTTGGAAAACATGATCTTGAAAACATAACAACTCTTATAAACCGCACACAGCTATTACAAGATTTTTAGAATTTTTATTAATAGCATACAACACAAAAAAAATTCTTTTTCTATTTTCCTTGATAAAGTAACTTATTTAGATTCACTCTTCTTATTCCTGAGAAAAATTTAATGGGATCAGAATAACTGTTTATTGGAGTTAAACCAACTCACAGATCATATTTATTAAATATAAATTTTTCCAACATATTTCCCAATCTGAAGGGAAATGTTAAATTTTTAGAATAGAAAAAAATGAAAATTTTCAAGATATAAAAGTGGGCAGTTGTTATCATTGTTTTACATCTGTAATATGATTCACATGCCTATTTACTCTTAGTAAATTAACATATCAATGAAATATTCTTACCTTTTCATAAAAGACAAGGATAATCTATTTCCAAAAATAATATCACTACTAAATTACACAAGAAAACTTTTTTTTTACAGAGCATAATATTTGGCCAAAGTATAGCCATATGAAGACTATTTCTTTTGAAGTAATTTTGTATTACCTAACCATTCAAAAGATCTTCCTGACTTTTTATGAAAGTATATTTTCTCTTACAAAAAAAAGAATACTGCTCTGTTGATTAATTTTTAAATAATATTAATTAAATAAACCTTAATTGTCTGCATACTTGTATAATATGTTACTTAAATATGTACTCAAATATTTTTCAATATGTGATTTTATCTTTTTTTCCGTTTATTTGCAAAACTTGTGCGTCATAATATTATCTTTTTACATTAACAGAATTTATAACAACTCACCTTTTATTTTACCTTGTATTTTTGGACTATTCTGATCATAGTTTTCCCAGAGTTTTTCTCGATCTTTCTTGGCAGAATCTGGACAATTTCCTTTGTTAAACATGATTGAGGATTTCTACACTTACCCGATATGACCTAAATAATTTATAATCATGCACTGATCTCCATAATATGTTTAATTTATAATGTAAGAACAAAAAAGCTACAGCTAAGGACACTCCAGGTATGTATTATTGACACAACATTCAAACAAAAATACTTAAGTTCACAATAGCTACAGTAAAAAATAAGGAGGTAGTGATAACAGTTGTGCAGCAAAAATCATTCAGCAGGTTTCATTGAGTAAAGTCCAAGATGTAACATTACAGCTTTTAATTATTAATAGCTCAAACATTTTCTTTAATGAAGATTTAAAATTAATTTATGTCAATATATTGCAAAGATTAATGGTTTAAATCAAAATAATTTTGAAATTCCAATAATATTATATACAGTAAAATTCATAATTTGTTTTTACGCCTGATAATTGTAATTGTTAATGTGTCAGAACATATTTTTTTTTAAATCTAGGGAAAAAGTAGTGTTAAGAGTAGAAATTTAATTAAAGAGATTTTCAAAGAAAGCAGATTAAAATTTTACATGTTTAATAGGTCCTGATCCAGAATGTGATAAGAAATGTGCAAATGGTGGTTGGTGCAACCATGAAAAAATATGTCAGTGTCCTGAAGGATATATGGGTCAATACTGTCGTACAGCATTATGTTATCCACAATGTATGAACAATGGTAGTTGTACAGCACCAGGTGTATGTAGCTGTCCTGTTGGTTTTCAGGGTCGACATTGTGAAGGAGGTGAGTAACAATAATGAGTGGTTGTAATAAGTAAAGAAAAAATTAAGAGAAATAAATCATATATTTAATTACCAGTTAATTAATTGATTAGATTGTTATTTTTTGTAGTTTTTTGTATTTTGAGAATGGAGGTACTCTGAAACGTGTCAACTACAAATGTTAAGTGACAATGCTAGGAAGGGCAAAAAATGACACTCTAATAAATTATGATAATCATAGTGGAAGTATAAAATATTGTGGAAAATTAATTAGGTCATACTAAATTTGATGTAATAAATAAAGTAGCTGATGTTACTGTTTAAATATATACTAGCTTGAATCTCGATAATGATGGCATAACCTAAAATATAAAGTCCAGAAATGAAATATATTAAGACAGCGGAGCTAAATAATGAGCTTTGTTTCCCATGTATGGGAACACATTTATCTTTGTTTTATCAGAAGCATGCTACTCTTCTGAAGTTAGCTGGTGATTGAAATAATAATTTAAAGGTTTGAATCGTGTTAAAACTATTGTTTCTAATGGCCTTTTTTCAAATGATATAAATTATATAATGTTCTTAAAGATTTCATTGTAAGCGTTTTCCAATTTTCAGATAATTTTTAAGGAATATTGCATCAGATTTTTTTTATCGTTTGCTTTATTAAAAAAACAATTACTACACGTATGGCATTTTGTGTCCTCTAAAAAAACTATTCGCTAATTTCTTTCACCTAACTATAAATGCTTTAATTTAAGTTTCTTTACTCCCTAATTAACATTGAAGACAGTTTGATAAGTAAGAAAATGATAAAGGAAACAATTATTCAGGCTGAATTATATTTATTTTTTTATTACAGCCTTCCTTTTAGATAAACACATAACCTAATGATGTTTTGAGAGCCATTATATCATTTTTATTAGATGTTACCTAACTGTTCAAAACAGCTACTCATAACATCCATCACTTCACTGCCACCAGAAAATTGCTTTCCTATGAGCCATTTCTTAGATTTAGAAACAGATGGAAATCACAGGAAGCCATATGATGTGTAGGGTGGATAAAGTTGCAACATAATTAATTACCTCAGCTAAATATGTGCACATATTTAGTTAAGGCACTAACAATCTCAGCTACTTCTTTGATCTTCAGTCTATTGCTTGTCAAATTGATTTTACAAACTTTCATCACTTATTATTTTATATCATTTCTTTAGTTGCTCCTCATTAAAGACAAGCTCTGCAATTTTAAATGTAAAACAATAAATCCAGTATAACTAAATGAATTCAGAAAAGAACAAGATCTAGACTGTCATAAATAAAACTGTTATCAATGACACAGAATTAATTGGTTCTAAAGACAAGCATAAGTTTTCACTGCAGTCTTCTAATGAAAGTTGGTCCATTACATCAGAATAATACAAAGTTTTGTTAAATTACTGGAACAGAGTGAATCATTTTTAGAAAATATGTTTAAAAATATTGACAAATGAACATATTTAGTATATTCAATGAAACAACTAAAATATTCAGTTTATTGTAATATATGAAAAATATTATTTGATATTACATATTAATGCAATATGAAACAGCATAATAATAAAATATAATTTGTCGAGTCTTAAACACTAATATATATATATATATAATAAAAAAAAATAATCAATACTATTATTAAATTTTTTAAATAATTACTTTGATTATTAAACTTTTTTTGAAATAGCAATGGCTGTCTTACAACCAAATTTGATTGTTTCGCTTAGTAGTTTATAAAATGGTGCTTGCTCTGCACCATGATGAAGTCCAGTATCATGATGTTCTTGTTCATCATCTCTAAATTTTTGAATTACTTCAATTAATTCTTTATTATCATCTTGACTGTTCATCAATGTTCGCAATTGATCATTGTAATGTTCAACTATGACTGATTCAACAGCAACTGTGCATGCCATTGCAGCCTGAGAACCCAATAGAGCACTTCCTGAAAATAAAACGTTTAATTTATAAATTTATAATTTATAAACATGTTCGCTGCGACGGATAAAATAGGGAACTTAACCATCTTGCTGTTCAGGCAATTATGATGCCATATAGTAATTACCTACTATGCATTACGTTGCACATTGCCCGTCCTGAGATTTTGTACTGTGTGTGTGGTTTTTATACTGATTTACTCATTTAAACTTATCACATTATTTTTAATCTGTTTCTGACAATTTTATTTTGTTTTCATATATTTTTCCCACAAGTTGTTCAATAAAACATTCATAATATTACATAAATAATCTTATGAATGCTAATTATTTTCTATACATCAGATTAATTGTATTATGTCACCTAATCTAATACTCACTGTTTTGATTTGTCATCTTATTATTCCTACATGAAATATATGTTGAAATATTTTTCTTTAAAATACCATTCATTCAAATGTATATTTTAATAAAATAAACACTGGATGAAACATAAAATTTATTTCCAGATAATTGGGTCTGAATTGCTTCACATAAAATGTTTATATGCTTGCTAACATCATCCAAATAATTAATAAACTGATTGATTTTTGACTTGATTTATTACTTTTTTCAACATAATATTTATTATTTCGTGAAAATGCCACGTGAAAAAAGCTTATTTAAATTCATAAATATCAAATGCTATTTTATTATTTATATAGTCTGAAACTCTTAATTTTATTTTTCATCTTTATTAAATTAATACTATAACTTAATTATATACAATTATAAATTACAATAAAAAAATTTTTTACAGAAAATTTGTCAAATTTCAATAAAAGAAATGATGCTAGCACGGAATAATCCAGCAAAATTACCCCTAATAATTGTTACAAATAGATACTAAATAAGAATATAAGAATGTATAAAAGAACTGTTTCAACTAGAGTTACTACACACATTTTCAGATATATCGTAGACTACAAAAACCTTTAAAAAAAATATTTTTAGTTATAAAGAGAAATAAAATATTCATTATATACGGCACATTATGTGCTGTAATACACAGTCGTCAAGTACAAAATGGTAACAATGAGGCCTGTACAGCACGAGTTAAGTTAAGTAACTCACCATTCAGCACTGTACTGGAATTACGCAAACGACGACAAGCATATAAGAACTCCCTATTATGGCAGATTATGCGCCGTACCACAGCAAACATGCTAAGAATCATCACATTTTTACAGAGTCCATGCGGCTAAATTGTACTAAAATTCTAGAATTTTTAAACAACTTCGAAAGATGAAATTTGAGATACTGACAACTTCCATATTCTAATGACCTTAAAAATCATCATAACAGAGTTTACTATTTACTATAGTAATAAACTGTACTCAATTAATAAATTTAATGAACTGATGGACTCTTCCATTTCTGTTCTGTTAGCTGAAATATTTCAACGCTTTGAAAATTCACAAATACTAATAACTAAACAATCAAAAAAATATAGACAAAATACTTTACTGCTAATGCTAAGGTAACATAAGAAAATGACATACATTTCTCCTTATTTTCATCAACAAAATTTGTACATCACATTGTTCACAGCAGTACATGAACACAACAGATCACTAAGTTTCCTATATCAAACGTAGACAACAAACATGCTTTCAAAATAAAACAGAAAACCCAACATGATTTACAATATTGAAGAATGAATGTTTTGAGTTATAGTATGATTAAAAACAATTTAATCTCCTATGGTACAAAAATAAAATCATATGTTGAATTGATTAATTTACACACATGTCATCTGCAACAGTATCTGCAGTGAAAAATTCAACACAATTAAATGTTGCCAAATCTTAAATCACATTCCTACTAGCCTGAGTACACACAGATGACTCTCTTTTAAGATAGATTAGTTGTTAAGCAACAAACTTACTGAAATGATGAGAAGTACGATCATTAACATTAGAGGGCATAATTGTCAAGTCAAGAGTGGAGTGAACATTAAATTTGGCAGGCATTACATTTAACCACAAACACAAAACATTATTCATCATAAAATCAATCTTGGCAAATCACAATCATAAAAACAGATAAACATACAAAGATATAAACCACAACTTGCAAATTTTGATTTAGTTTATAACGGCTACAAATTCAAAATGTTAGAACAATGTAAAATCTATGAACAGTCATGTTTAATAAATACAACCTATCAACTGCACACAACATTAATCAAATTACTCTTTAATTAGAAACCAAAACAGATTTCTCTATTGCTTCAAAATGGCCATCATAAACAATTTTACCGATGAATGAGGTAAATAAATATTCTTCTGGAAGCAATACAACCAATTTAAAAAGCACCTTCATGATTCTGTAATTCCACTTTGAAGTTAACTTTACAGTAGTAACCCATTAATTGAATGCAACATATAAAAAACGTTGAAAAATCTACAACCCTATAATAATTAAAAATGTAGCACTGAAAATTTTAAACCATACCTGCTCCTAGGACAAACCCTGCTACATTCCATATTGGAACTAAAGCTGTTGGACGAACCCTATATTTTGAAATAAGTTCTTCAAATTTTGCTTTGTGTGCTTTCTCCTGATCCCACATCTCTTGAATTTTAGGACCAACAGCTGTGTTTCCTACAAATAATAAAAGAACGAGTTGAGTAAATTTACTGATACTTGTTAAGAAATCTTTTTTATTAAAATTAAAAATACATCCTCCAAAAAATGAAACTACAGTAAATTCACATAATTTTAAAGTAAAATACTACTTACTATGTAGTAAGCAGTATTTTAAAATACTTTATATTTATTAAAATACTACTTGCTATGTAGTAAGAAGTATTTTAAAGTGGAATTATGTAATTAGGATAAAGTCAGTTTAATCGCAGTCTAAAGTCACTTTTACCCTTGAGGTATACTTCATTGCATACATTTTCTATCCAACTAATGCAATGTATTATTATTCTACAACATGATTTCTTTATCCTATGTTTACTATGACATTTGAAAGAAGTACTAAATTAATTGAAATAAGGGCTTGTGACTGATAATGACACTAATATACTATAAACAAAGTTCAAATGTTTTTCATCTCAACTCGCTGAAGAACCAAATATTTCATGAAGTTCTCCACAATTGACCATTTGGCCCAGGTCTTCCAGTTAACATTTAAATCTAAAGCAGACCCAATATCTTCTGCCTCACTACCTCTAATCATCTTTCATCATACTGATGATATACATACAGAACATGAAAGGCATCATCTAATATGCCACATCACACACACAGACCCAAATGAGCCAGGCTGAAACGAGCCAACCAAACCCTAAAAGCACCATGCCCCGAAAGAAACTGAGTTATGTACTTGTTAGGAGACACCCAAGAGGCACTCTGCCTCTTGGGTGTCTCCTTACATCAGGAAAAAGACCATGCGTGTAATGCCCTTAACCACCTAATCAACATCTCATCCCACCTAGTCTGCCACAATTGAAATTGAAATCCCATCATTCTCAATCTCTCTAATGTTAGCAGAAGTTATTTGACCCATCTTCTTTGTGAAATAGCGTTGTTGATGTTCAAGTGCAAGAACATCGATAGGCTTTACTCCAGCAATCACCAGGACAACCTCACAAGAAACTGTACAATAACCACCTGTCACTGTTAACAAAAGGTGTTGGGTGCTCAACAAAATGTCCCTATAAGTTTTAAATTTTAGCCTATCGCTTAAACAGGCACGCCATACAACTTAATTGCCTCATACACATCCTTACAGAGGATACTGATAGTCTTAAAATTCAGACCCCCAATTCGGATTAACCACACGTCGAATACCAAAGAAGGCATTACTGGCCTTATTTGTGGTGTACTGTAAATGCTTCTTAAAATAAAGATTTTCATCAAGGAGCATCCTGAGGTACTTCTGAACCTGAACATATTGAATTCAATGGCCTGACATTGAAACATGGAGCTGCCGTGTCACACCAAATGGCCCTTCAGCAGCATGATCTTGGTTTTATTCAGGCTGAATGCCATCTTATGTTGACGGCCCCACATCTCAAGTATCCTGCATGCCTGAGAGGCATAGAGTTCAACCACATTCTGTGAACATCCTCTGACCAGCCGCAGAATAGAATGCTCAGTGGCATCAATGAAAGCCATCAATAACTGACCTGCCAGATCCTCAAGATCAAGATCTATAACCATTACTCAGGCCACTAGTCTCAAAGACAATAGATCGATAGTCGCTAGGACAATCATCAAACCTCCAACCACAGACACATGCAGAACGTATCTTCCAACTGTGACATCAATATTGGTGCTGGCAAATTGCCTATTACTGGCCACCATGCCAGCATATGTTGGCAGCTTACCAGAAACATTAAAAACTTGTAAGTCATGTTGAATGATAAAACCTTCAACCATTTCACCACTTTCATCAGTATGTCACTATACCACATAAAAGATTTAAGAACATTAACATCAGCACCAATAACAATAGAACTATGCTCTGAAAACTGAAGAATTTTCTCCCAAACCTCAAGATGATGAATGGTCCTGGTACTGGAAATAAGAACTTACAATATAGAGATAAGTTCTAAATATATCAGCCCTTATAACAACAACAGGATGATTGTTAGAGAGCTGCTGCAAGAAGGCACAATTTATTTCTCTTTGCATCAAACAGTGAATGTGCTATCTTCACCTATCATGATTTGAACAATATAAGCACCCTGTGCAATCAGCTGACTGAAACTAACCATCAAGATAATTAAAATACATCTCGACAGCTCTCAAATATGATCCACACTCCTTGCTATCAACAGAGTGTTTGTGATCTTTCCCCAACCTTTTACAATTTATACACTATGGATGATCAGCCTTTTTGTGGCAGTCCTTGTGCTTATGTCCCTCCTCACAGCAGTGGACACAGATAATGGACAGATACAGAGCTCAGCCCTGTGACTATACCGAAACACCTAAAACACTGCTGAACATTGATATGCTCCTTAACTCTGCAAGAAGCAAAATCGAAGAACAGCCTCCCTTCAGCAAGGAAGGTCTTAAACAATGAAGGACCCACCTAAAACACCCCATGGTAGTGCTCTGCATCGCACCTACACGTTTTAAATAAATAAACTGACACTCTGACTTAAATGCAGCCTCATCATGAGGTGTTCTGCTCTCTAATGAGAGATATTAACTCATCCTCAGCTAGACACCGGTCAATATTGTAAAATATCATTCTTGGATGCCTGTTTTTTTTGGATCGGCTCTCATGTCACTTTACTCAACCTTTAACAAATCCAATATGAATTTGACCGTCTCCTAGTTATCAGCCACTACAACAAACCCCTTCTTAGTTTCTCATATGCTTCGAATTCTCAGATTTGACCTCTTTGATTGAATAATGACTTTACACTCGTCCCTCATCTCTTTACTAGTTTTGATATGTACCTCTTTCATATTAATGAACAGGACCTCTGGTTGCTTTCGAGACAAACTTATCCTTGATAACATCTGCATAACATTTCCACTGGGCCTTAGGAGGCTCAGTAACTGACTAAGGAACAGTCTCCTTAACCATTAAAATGAAAAAAGTGAAATTGTTGAAAGGAGGTTCCTTGATATAATTCTTCTGTAACATTCATATATGGTACAGGGCAATCTGCCAGGTTTTATTAGTTGGCAAATATTTTATACTGGAAGTAACAGTAAGTCCAGAGTTCTGTATAGGAGGACATTGGATTGTGTCTTTTTGAGCCAAGTTTCTGATAATTATAATGTCACTGTTAAACTTGTAATTGATGGTTTTGATTTTTGTGTTAAGTTCGTATTTTCAATGGAGATGCCACTGAGGAACATTTAGAAAGGTGGGATAGAATTTTTGGTCTTGGTAACTGTCATATAGTGCTAGGTGCTATTGTAAATGTTATTGCTTCTTTGGCAAAGTAGAGTCACAGATGATAGTGCTGAATTAGTTGAAAGGATTTGTTGTGCAGTATGTATTAGAGGTCTTTAATTTAGTTTTCCGTGAGTTACCAACATATGCCAGAATGGTGGATGGAAGATTTATTTACAGGAACGAATATTGATATTACTGTTGGTAGGAATTCCTGGTAGGATTGATGATTGTAGTCTGTTAATAATTGTTCTAGTGATCATCAATTAATTATCTTTGTGGTTAGGGAGTTGCGAGGCACTTATAGATGCAATGTCCCTGTTCATCAGGGGTGCTTCCTGCACAGAACAGTGGACTGGCCTAAATTTTTTAATATTCTCTCTGCTAAACTTCATATCTTAGACCAAAGTCTGGATGACAATCAATTGAAAAACCTAGCAGAAAGATTTTCTCTGGTTTTCATCAATGCCACTGAGAACACAATTCCCCATAGTTCGAGTTGAAAGAGAATTGCCCCATGGTAGACTAGACAGACATCTTGGTTGAAACAGTCCCTGTGTACCATCTCAGGAGAGCTGTTCAGCGGGAAAATGATCCTGAGCAGCAAGCTGTTTTGGTAGGTGACTATTGAAGGCAAAGGTCTGAGTACTTTCATTTAGTAAGGACATCAAAAAGTGATTCTTGGTGTTTTTTTTTTCAAGGAAATAAGGATCCTTAGGGTGTTGAGTATAGAGTCCTAGGACATAAGTGTAAGAAAAATATTCTTTTGTTGGTTCTTTTGACCCAGCAGGGTGTTGTTTCTAATAAAGTTGAGATTTTAAATATTCTACTGAATGGCTTGTTGCCGGATGATGGTGACTAATGAAATCATATCATCTGTGAGTTTGAGAGCAAGTTGCTGATATCATCTGCAAGTTTGAGAGGAAGTTGCTGTGATGTTTTATCTCTGGAAATTACAGAGGTTGAGATAATTTGCAATTCTGGTAAAAATAAAGCCCCGGGTTTCAATGGAATCACAGTGGAGCTCCTTGTCTGTTCTGTCGGAATTTGTGTTGGTATTTTGACTAGAATTTTTAATAAGATGCTCTTTGCTGGCTATTTCCCTGTTTGCTGGAAACAAGGTGTTCTAAAATTGTTGTTTAAAGGTGGTGACAAGGACCCCACGGTGAGCTCCTCCTATAACATTAACGCTCCTGCCAGTTATTGGAAAGGTTTTTGAGAAGGTTCTCAGATAGATACAATACCTTAGATAGATTGAATTCTAGAAAGTTTTTGATGGATGTGTGTAGTTTTCGCCTAGGCAGGATCATGAAAGATACTATTCTTACGGTTATGAACATTTTCTTTTAGTGAGTCTGAGTATGTCTAGGTATTTTTTGGATTTCAATTAACCACACATCTCAGGAATGGTCGAACTGAGAATGTACAAGACTACACTTCATTTACACTCATACATATCATCCTCATTCATCCTCTGAAGAATTATCTAAACGGTAGTTACCAGAGGCTAAACAGGAAAAAGAAAGAGAAGGTATTTTTTGGATATATCAGGGGCATTTAATAATTTGTGATGGCCCTCCCCTATTTCAGAATGAGCTGAATGTGCTATATAGTTATTTCAGTAATCGAGACGTTGTTCTTCAAAATGGCGTTCCAAAGGTAGGAAAAATGCTATCTAAAGGTTGTCCGCAGGGTAGTGTTTTAGGACCCCTGCTCTGGGTTGTTGAATTTGATTCTTTGAGCAGTTGAGGTTACCCATGGTTGGATGCCCATGTCATTGTGTATGTGGATGATGGGCTTTCGGTGGTTAAAGGAGAGTCAATGAATTCAAATTCCGGGCAGCCCAGGCTTGCAAGGTACTCCAGATGTGGAGTTTGCAACATAAGATGGTGTTTAGTCCACAGAAAACTGGAGTAATACTGTTCAAGGTCAAACTAGATGCTACACGAAAATCTTGTGCATCAATGGCAGGTCATCAAATTAGGTATGTTCTGCTGAAGAAGTATCTAGGTGTATCCTTAATGAGGAGAATCTTCGATTCAAGAAGAATTGCTCTCTGCAGTTTACCCTGGGGGCTTAATTTCAGAACGATGGGTGTTCTATATAAGGGAATATGCAAAGTTATAATGCTGTATGCTACACCTGTCTGGGCTCATCAAATGAGGTACAAATGTTTTTTATATTTTGCTGATAGCCCAGCTTCTTACTTGTGATTGGTGCCTATAGGACTGTCTCAAGAGGGGCAGTCCTTGTTGTTTCTGGAATTAAGCCCATTGATATTCTTGCGACTGAGCGCCAATTATATTATAATGCTAAGAAGATAGGCTAAATTAAGTCTGGATGCAAAAAAGAAATAGACAACCAGGATTTAAATTTATGGCAGGTCAGGTGGACTGAATCACCTGATGGCTGTTACATGCAGGTAATTTTTCCTGATGTGAGAAGAATGCAGGTATATATCCCCCCAATCGGCATATTACACAGTTTCTTTCTGGATATGGTGCTTTTCGAGATAATTTAGCCAGATTAATTTAGGCTTGTGTCCAAAGTGTAAGGCCACTGATGATGTGCACCATGTATTATATGTCTGCTCCCAGGAATGAAGCTCAATGTATCAAAGTAGCTAGAGGTTGCAAGGATCAATTGATGTTTTAATCTGCACATTAACTGGAAAATCGGAAGGGAATGGGACATAGTTGCTGGCTTCCTAAGATTCTTAGCCCTGCAGAGGATGGCTGAGGGGGTCTGATGTTATTATAGATGTATAGGTATAATAACAACCCGACTGGCTAGGGGGGCTCCCACTTATGTGTTTACTTCGCCAAGATAAGGTTTTGGCATCTAGTCCCAGTTAAATTAGACCTTCGCTGTTGGAAATGGATGTGTTGAGAACTCAGCGATGGAGCTGTGGTGTGGGAGAGTGTAGATATTGACTTCACTCCCAAAAGCACATCAGAGATTGGGTTATTTATTAAGAGATAGGGTTGTTTTTATTAGAGGCTTATTAATTTGTGATTCTGTTTCTTGATCTTTAAGTCAACAGGATTTGAGTAAGTTGAATTGTACAACAAAATTATCGTTGTTGTGATCAACATTTTCTTTTGGTGGTATGGTGATAGTATTTCTGGTGTTTGATTCAAGTAAATAGTCTAATTGAAGTTAGATACAGGAAGAGTTTTTGTGTGAAACCTTTGGTGTTAGAGGAAGGCGTGGGGATCACGCTTCCACGAATCTATTAATTTGATAGTTGAGGGTTGTAAAGATACATGGTTGTGGCTGGAAGAAGCTGTATGAAGGCGATAGTAGATTGTGTAAATACACTGATGGATATGTCTGCTGAGGCATTTGCATGGTGGCATTTTGACAGAGGTCAAACTGATTGTGTTGTGTTATCAAGTTTAGAGAGTCCAAAAAAAAAGATCTCCAGTGAAGCTCTTCAGGGCTAGCAACAGAGAGTGTGGTGTGGTGACCGGTATCGTCATAAGGCATTGTGATGATCCTGGTGGTCCCTTACAGGGGTCAGAATGTTGAAAGCATTCATAACATTAAAGAAGATGAGCACCAAAATGTTCTTCCTGTGTCTCAACCCAATTGCCGCTCAGTCCACCATGCTCACACAATTAACCACATCAACCTTCAGGAAGCCTGCTCGAAACTTGAACTGGTTTGGGCTTAAACCATCACATTTTCTGATATTATTGGCAAGTTAAAAAACCAACATCTTTCCAAACAACTTCATAAGTTGTTGATCAAGCATAGTGGCCTATAGGCTGAAGGCTCATCAATAGGACACCTCACCTTCTTGATCAATACCAGCCTAGACTCCTAGTACTCTGGTATTCGCTCATTAATCAGTTGAATACTTCCAACACCTTATATGGTGCTGCATTAACCACAATCCTGAACACTTCAACCGGAAGGCCATCAGACCTACTATTATTTCTGGCCTTCATCCTCTGGCTGGTGGCAATCAGCTCCTCCAAGGTAAACCAAGGAACATCTTTGGCAACAATCTTCTGTCTTCTGGTGACATCACCTGTTGGGAAGAGTGCTACCACACAACACTGCAGCTGACCATCCAAAAGAACCGACAGCCTTTGCTCAAATTTCTTGTACTCTTTTCTGACATCAATGAAACAGACTCTTTCCTAGCAAGATCAATTCCTCGGTTTAACCTCTGGAACTGCTGCCATGCTGACGAACAAGCTTTCCTTAGGTCATCCAGCTAAGCCCACAACCAGCAGACCCACTTGACCCCAGATGGTCTTCTAATGAAAACTCCTGCAGTCTTACAGATCCCGTGACCACCTCCAAAAGGACGTCTGGACACATCTCATCCTCCTGACGTAGCCTATTCGTGATTAAATCCTGAAATCTGATGCAACCTTCTATAGACACTACCACCAGTCATCACCATCTCTTCATAGAATAGCAGCATCCACCTCAAAAAGAAAAATGTGGTGATCACTTGAGATTGCATATGAGACCTCCCAAAAGCCAACCCTACATGGTGATCACTAACAAGGGTCAGATAAATCCATAAACAATCACCTGCTCTCCCAAACATAGGAGGAATGACTGTCATTAAGACAAACCAACCCCGTTGCATTCAACAGATCATTCTACATGAAACCCCTGGAGTACATGTCAACCGCACCAGCCTAGGCACAACACTTTTCATTGAAATCCCCAGGGATCATGACCATACACCTCGGCCCCTACACTTCCTAATCTCGATGAACAAACCATCAGAAAACACTGAAATCGGTGGTGGAGACATTAGGCGAACAATACCAGCTGAATAAACCATTACATTAAACAAACAAAATTTCCATGTGATAAAAAAATAAACTGCTTTGATTCTGGAGTTTTCTATAATGGACAGGGCAAACTTCAAATCTGTAATAAAGATACCTTTATTACAACATAGTTAATGTTTATCAGTCACCTCTGACAGATAAATCACAAGTCCACTATTACTAATCACAACAAGTATATTCTTTACTTGTGCAAGAAAGGATCACATCTATCTAAACAGTTAAAAATATGAAAAATAAATATAACAATATACTACATTAGTAGGCATAATTCAACGCTTGATACACTATCAAGTACATGCTAAATACATATATTCCTAACTTAAAAGACAACAAAAAGTATCAGTTAACTAGAATAAGAAACAATAACACTATCTTTGAAGATAGCTAAAAAAGCAACTGAAAGTTTAATGACACATTTAAAAAGTGTTAAGTAGTTTAAAGTAAATTCTGTTTGGTTTGTCACTAAAAGTTAGTAATTGTTTTAAATCAAATACATACATTCTTAATTTGTATTTGATACATGTTAAGAAATTTATCAAACACATAAATTTGATACATACATTTCAAATGAACAAATATATACATTCACAAAAAAAAAGGTATTTGTGAAACAAATACACGCATTTACCCAATATTGATTCTTTACTGAATCATGTCCATTACTGGTATGTTGTTGGAAAACAGGTTTTACCTGCCACAATCAAACCGATAGTATTTCTTTTCTGCCATCAAACTTTTCTAAGCATTCTCAAAATTCACAAGTAGAAAAACTAATTTCTTCTTTGTTTGGTACAGATTCTATCAATCATATGACTGTATGAAATGCTCAAATACTTTTACTGCACATATGCTATTAAGTAAATAACTGATTATTGTTATGAGCAAATATAAAAATTAGTACGCATATTAAATTACCTAATACTGCCATCTGTCCAGCATATATTCTATCAGCACCCAATTCACCAGCATGGTTAACACGTATCATACTTTCTATTTCATTGGTCACATGTTTTAAACCTCTTCTTATATTATTGGAAAACATCTCTTATAACTTGCTGTAATTAAAAAAAAAGGTTTAAATGTAACAATAATTGAAATGGTTCTTCAAGAGAAAATAAAGACTATAATTGTTTGCAAATAGTATCACTACTAGAGATAATACTCTAAAACTAGTCTTGTGATATTTAATGCTCTTTAAGTTCAAAATTGAGCTAATTTAGATATTAGATTTACATGGTTCAATTACATAGAAAACATCAAAAGGGTACCGCATGCAAGGAGAGGTGTTATGCAGAAAAGAAATTTGCTGCTAACTCAGATTTAGCAATTGAAACTACATTTTAATTTTCGCATTGCCATAACTATAACGGGAATGTATATAGGTTGGTCAAAAAATTAAAAAAAAAGTGGTCCTTATTAGGTTTTGTGGCTTAAAGAGACATTTAAAAAAAAAAGATTTAAATAAATTGTAAATAATATATGAAAAAAGTTTTTATTTCAATGCTCCCAAGTCTGAAAAATCTATTTTTGTCAGACGGATGTTTGTGTAAATACACAAACTATTAAAGTTTACCTAACTATGTAGGTAAATACATCTACATAGTGTATATGCTGGCCTGCCTTTGGTTTTATAACTGTGGAATGTGTACACAATTTTCTTCAGATTTGGTAGACAGTACTACCTTCAGGGGGAGGAAAGTATGTATTAGATTTTTGAAAAAATTGGAAAAAAAGGAAGGGGTGTTTTAGCTGGAATAAAATCTCAAATCTTTACTGGGGCACTTAAGAAAAAAGATTTTCTTATAAAAGTTGAAGATTTTTTATCAAAATCACAAATTACCAAAAATGTTTATTTAATATTCACACCCTCGCCAAAAAATGAATTTATATAAATATATATTAGCTATATTTTGCTTCAGAAGACGAGTTAAAATGAGTTTTCCATCATTTTTATGGGCCTTAAAACCACTATAAAATGTTTTTACCCATCCCACTCCAAGGTCTGTGGTAAATTTATTATTTTTATTTACCATATTTTAAATTTAAATCTATCTTACTTCTTCCTATTACATTTAAAATGTAAAAATATTAATTTTGTTGATAGCTCTTACTCTTTAGTACTTCTTGAAAGAAAAAAAAAATTTATTTTTTTTAAATTTAATATCACTACTTAGGGATGATTCTCTTGAAAAATAATTTTATTTGACTGCTTGAGTAATATTGCCTTTGAATGTGGGGTGTCCCTAAAATGAAAAAAAAAAAATTTTTCCTTTTTCAAGAACACAAAACAATAGTCACTCTGTTAAGCTTTCATTAAGTTCTTTATAAGTACAGAAATAAACAGCTTTTTTGTATCTTTTATTTAACTACATATCAAAAAATTAAAAATAAATATTTTTACATAAAAATGTGAAAAAAGGAATTATTGAGGAAATAATATTAAATAAATATAATAAATTGAGGAAAAGGAATATTAAAAAGGATTATTGTTTTTCAATAAAAGAAATTATTTTATCATAGAAATACAAAGAGAGCTTAAAATGATTAAATTGAAAAAACAATTGCATAACTTGAGGACTGGCATAGCAGGGAAAGTTATGCAGTTCATTACTGCCACTGTTTAAGTATTTCAGTACTTAAAAACAGTACTTTGTGAAAACAAAATACAAATTATAAGAGAACCAAAAAAGCAAACAGAGGTTTTTACATTGATTGTTAAACACATGAATGATAAAGAAAAGTGGGTTAAAAAAGTTTTAAAGGTGGAAGGTGGTTCTGAGATGAACGAAGGAAAGAGAAATCCATATAGTAAATTATTAATAGAAACTGGTTTGGTAGATAAAATTGAAATAACATTCTAAGATATTCATTAATAGAAAAGTATTAGTAATGAAAGGAAATTTAAAAAATAAAATTGAAAAAGACCATGATAAATAAAGCAAATAACAGAGGTTTTTACATTGATTGATAAACACATGAATGATAAAGAAAAGTGGGTTAAAAAAGTTTTAAAGGTGGAAGGTGGTTCTGAGATGAACGAAGGAAAGAGAAATCCATATAGTAAATTCTTAATAGAAACTGGTTTGGTAGATAAAATTGAAATAACACTCTAAGGTATTCATTAATAGAAAAGTATTAGTAATGAAAGGAAATTTAAAAAATAAAATTGAAAAAGACCATGATAAATAAAGCAAATAATTAAACAAGTAAAATGAAGTACATATTCTGAGGTTAAAAGAAGGATGTTGAATAGAAAAAGAAATAGAGAAAACCATCAAGCTAATTATGTGACTGATATAAAAAATAAAACCATAAAAAATTACAGTTTGCATTAATCCATATGTGTGTCAGCTGGTTACCTGTTAAGTTTTATAGTATTTATCACAAAATAACTCAAGGATATTCTAAAAAATACATCTTTAATTGTGATTAACAAAACTTATTTAAAAAAAGTAAAGAATACTTTTACAGAAATAGTAGCTGAAAAAACTTTAAAACCTAAAATATGACAAAAATTACTGGTGGAATATAGAAATCACGTTGCTTTGAACATTAAATTCTTCATCTTCTACTTGGAAAATATTGCAGTAATTCTTTCAGTTTTTGTTTGTATAAACTTCTCAATTATTTAGAGTGTATTAGAAATATCTCCTCTTGAATCCATACTAGATTAATAAAGTGGCATTGCAAAATACAAACCAAAAGCTACAATAATGACTGATAGCTTGCTACCAATTTACAGTGACATGCAATATTTTATGTTACAATTTAAACAGGTAAAACTTAACAGCAATTAGCAACTTGAAACTATGTTAGATCAGAGGTAGCCTACAAGTAAAACTAGTATAAATGGTGCAAAATTGCTGACAAATTTTGATCTTAAATTTTATTATTTTAAAATCAATTTTCATTGATTAAATGAGTGTCTTATATAAATATATACATTTTTTCAGGTATATGTGCAGAAAAATGTGAAAATGGAGGAAAATGTATACAGAAGGACACATGTGAATGTCCTAAAGGATACTATGGACTTCGTTGTGAATTCTGTAAGAATTATTTAAATAAAATCTTTATAAATGTGTTGCATATCATAATTATAAATATGTATAATGTAGCACAGGAAATTGAATATTTATTAAGCAAATTGCAATATTTTAAAGGAAAGAATCTTGTTAATTTAGAATACAGTACACATATAAGTAAATATATACAATGATAATTTTCTTTCTTGTATTTTCCAGCTGTTCAAAAATCTGAGCTTGAAAGCTCACACTTAAAACATCATAAACACAATAAAAAATATACATTTTTTAAAAATATAGATAGATATACTTTGTAATCAATTAAAATATTTTTTCAAAGGTTTTTCAGAATTATCAGCTCCTCCATTAACATAGAATTGTTGGTAGTATTCAGTTAGAACTGAAAGACTTTAGAACATTTCCAGAAATTTGAAAGTGAGCTGTTTATAATATTTAATAACTGTAGTGTTAAATTGTTTCTTTATGCTGTTCAATAAATGTCTGGATATAACAATTAAAAATAGTTCAATACAACAAATAACATCAATAATTTACTTATTGGTTCAGGGACTTTTCAACAAGAAAGCAATTTCTTAGTAAATGTAATCACATTATATTGATAAATCTATATATATATATATATATATAATTTTTATTTTAATTGTCATAGTTTCTAGTATAATAATTTGGTCTCGTACTTCCTGTATCAGATTAACTTTCTTCACAAATGTGAACACTAACTGCTACTTACATTCCACAGCTGTTTAAAACTATATTTTTTAGATTACTTAATGATTAACTTTTTAATTAATGAAAACTTTTTGTCCATTTATGGAAGAAAAGGTTTTGTCATTCTGTTCATATTTTATAGTTTTGTCATTCTGTACATTATTTATTTATACATTTAATTCTAATTTTTATTTTTTAGCAAAGTGCATCATCCCTTGCCTGAATGGAGGTAGATGTAGAGGAATAAATAAATGCAAATGTCCAACGGGTTTCCGCGGAGATCACTGTGAAATAGGTCGTAGGCTACTGAGGAATGGGTGTACAAAAACATGTCACCATGGAACTTGTTACCCAAATAACACTTGTGTCTGTGATGGTGGATGGACAGGTCGTTTATGCCATCAGAGTGAGTTAAAATTTAGTTAAGTAATAAATCAATGAAATTAATTTTTATAAAATGTATATTAAATTTATAGAATATGATCCACATACTTGAAATTGCAAGAACACTTAAAATTGACAGTACGACAAATAAGTAAACATTCCTCAACTAACATGGCGGTAGATAAGTTTAAATAAAATTTGAAGGAAAAATTAAAATAATTTGATTTGTAGTTAATTTTTTTATTTACTTATGTAGAAATAACCACACAATTGTAATTATTTCAAATATTTTTACACTGAATGTCTGGGTGGTTTTGTAGATTTATTTTTTAATAAATAATTATTCAAAGCAAACATAACCTGCAAAAATCAAATATAATGTGCATTTTTTTAAAGTTAGCAGCACTTCGTAGCTTTCTCACAAGTTCAACTTAGCTATCAGAATATCATAACACTTTTTTTTTAAATAGCCGTGTAAACTTTGCCAATGTTGATAAGAATTACAATCATAACCAAGATGAACGCAATGATTACTATCACATACAAATTAACATACCGAATCAGTTCTGCCAACGTGATCAAACAGACTATAAAAATGATTGATCAAGTTTGAATAACTAATGTAATTTATAAAGAACAGGCATTCCTACACAGAGTATGATTGAGAATGTAAGTCTAGTATGTATTTTATAATTCTTTAATAAAGCTAAACATACAGGAAATGAAGGACCTCCTTAAAAAAGGTAATTATTCCAACTATATGAGAGATATGTTCCCAAAATAACTGAACTTTTTTTTTCTGGTGCTTATAGAGATATTTTGTGCTTGCGGTTGACATCACTTCATAGCACAGAAACTAACGAAGTTCCACACCATTAGCATGTGTCTCCGACGGATATTTTTTGCGCAATAATCGCCCTAACCAAATGTTGTTTGCCGCTTTCGATTGGAATTTTAGCGATTAGTGACTTAGACGAATAAAATTTCACAGTAATTTTTACAAAACATGAAGTGATTTTTAAAACACTAAGCTGCACACAATCTGTTAGTGGCTTAAGCGTTTTAAAGTGATAGTGAATTTACAGAAGACGTTGCTCAACCAGGAAAGCCAACGGCCAAGTCCCAAATTGCCCAGGTGAACGGTCGGATGATTCAATTTGACTCAAACCGACGTGTGACAGTTCGGGAAGTATCAGAAGAGGCCGAGATTCCGATGGGTTCATGTAAAGAAATTAGATTTGCATCGTGTTATCACCAACTTCGTTCAAATTTGAAACAAGAGTAGAAAAACAATCGTGTGGGAATCCGTCAGAAACTTTTGAAACTGGCAATTGATGAAAAAGGCACGCAAGAGTTGTTCAAATACAGAGGTGATATTGACAGCCTTTTTTGACATCAAAGGCGTTATTTACTATAGGTTTCTACCTGCAGGGCCGACAGTCAACCGCCATTAATACCTAGAAGTCATGAGTCTATGAAAATGTGAGAAAGAGACATGAACTTAGGTATGATAACTTCTGGTTTCTTCACAATGGCATTGTGCTCAGTGTCATCTCCCATTCTCTGTAGTCATCTAACCTGGTCCCTGACGAAGTCTCTATTTCTAAAGTAAAGTTGCAGTTAAAAGACCTGAGATTTGGGTAAATAGAATCAGCACAGACAATTTGCATAACACTCTGAAAGCTCATTCAGAAAGTATTTTTCAGCTTCTCGAAGTTGAAGGAGTATTGGGGAAAGCGTGTACTTCGAAAATTAATCGTATAATGAAGTAAATATTCAATAAAACAATATTACAAAAGTATATTTACTTTTTGATGATTCCATTTTTGGATATACTTGTAGGTTATGTTAATTTTGATGTTTTGTAATTAGGTGCTGAGGATCTCTGATTTATATTTAACACTAGCTGACCCGGCAATGATTCGCCATTGCTAGATTTGAGTATATATACAGATTAAATGTACGTAAATAAAAGTTTGATAAAACATTAAAAAACTGAACATTACGGAACTTCACAAAATTTAACCTTTCCCTTTTCTCCCTATTTCCCTTTTTAATTTTTTCGCAAACATATTTGTTTTCACGTAACTAATATAGTCTGAATATGAGCTAAATCGGACCATAAATAAAATTTTTCGAAATATCTCGACCCCAGCGCGTCCAAACTAATTCAGAAACCTTCGCGGGCGTGCGCACAACTCACCAAAAGTTTCATCGCAATCAAATGAATAGTACAGGAACGCATACGGGACAAACAACTTCATTTTGATAAATATATAAGATTAGAGATTTGATAATATAAGATATATATTGATATATATATATATATGTGTGTGTGTATATATATTAAATATATACACTGACACTGTACAACTGAGACTATACAAGATTACACTCATACATATCATTCTCTGAAGTATTATCTGAAAAGTAATTACCAGAAGCTAAACAGGAAAAGAAAAAAAAGAAAGAAGGGTAATAGAAGCTGATATAATTTTTTAAAAACGCTAATTAGATGAAATTCACAACTAATAATAATTAATTCATAACTAGAAAAGTTATTGGGAAATATCACCAGTGACATATCACAATAATGATCTTCATTACACTAAAGATTTTACAAAAGTAATATTTTTTATTAATTATTAAACAACAGATAAAGAAAAAATAAATACAAAAAATTATCAAAAATGAAAAATCCCATTATAATCAATAATCTTTTTTTTGTATTATAAGTAAAATTAGTAAATACTTCTTAATGTCTAAAACTAAATAAAGTATTATTTTAAAACTTTGGTGTAAATATTTTTATATTTGTAAGTGATAAAAAAATGAATCTTATGTTTGTGTATATCATAGAATGATATTACAAGAATATAGTTAAAGTTTTAGCTTGACACCAAACTGAATGAGCAATTAACAGTGGAGGTAATTAAAGTGGGTACTAAGAAGTATGTAAGGTTTTGAAATACCTTTCACATACTTGTGGACTTTATTAAAATTTTATAAAAATAATTATTTTATTCAAATTTACATTAAGGATTAATAAGAGGATTTATAAGAATTGTATTTAATATTGTAGTTCTGGCTGTTAAAGCTAGTGCATGGAGAAGTGGTAGTATGTATGTGCAATTTCCAAGAGGAGGAGAAGGAGGAGGATTATTTACTTCATAGAAAAATGCGTTACTTTAGGGAAAATCAGATTGAAATGTTTAATAAAATTTTATTTTAAACAATAAAAATGCTGAGTTGGATAGATTTGGTTATTTTATATGGGAATCAATATCATGTAGTAATGAATGTATAAATCAATTAGCCTAATGTTACATTAATTTGATTATTATATAATCATTTTCTTTTGCCACCCTGGCAGATAACCGAAGTTGGTCATATCTTGGTATGGTGGAAATGATTATTTGTAAATTATATGTAAATAATCATTTGAATAAATTGTTTATACATAATTTGTAAATAAAATAAATCTATTATGCTGTTCTTCTTAGTGAAGTAGTAGCATCTCTGGCTTTCACCCAGAAGGTTCTGGGTTCAAATCTGGGTCAGACTTGGGATTCTTTATAGACAAAATTCATCTGTCATAAAGTAACTGTAATTTGGTGTAAGCTTGCTTGTTGCTTTGAAAATAAATAAATAATTATTTCCCATAGCTGAAAAAAACTCTCAATACTTAATAAAAATTTATCATTTCTTAAATTTAGTAATAACATTTTTTTACAGATCACGTGTTTGTTTCACTTTTCAGGGATTCCAAAATTGAAAAATGATTCTTCTCAGATTTTATTAGCAGGAGATTCAGAATCATTAGAAGATCTTTCAGAACAATATTTGTGATAATGTAGAAGTAGAGAAACCACTTATCTAAGCTTATAGTATGTATATAAAACTAATAAAACATACTATTATATTTAAATGAAAAATAAATTTACATTAACCATTAATACTAAAAGAAACTGCTCAGACAATGAAATGTAACTGTTTCATGTAGTGTTAACTGTAATTTATAAATATTTCCAGTCACATTATTAAATAATCTTCACTAAAATAATTAAAAGTTTCAATGAATCTCAAAAAATGATGTTATAAAAACAGTTTTATATTGTTTATATGTATTACATTACATTGTTTAAAAAAATATTAAGTATTGAAAGTGAAGAAAAGTTAATAAAAATTATTCCAGGATTACATTACTACTTAATATTTTTTTGTAATCTTTGAAAATAAAAAAAATATTTTTATGCGGATCATAATGATCATTTCTATTAACAGAAATATATATATATTTTTTGCAAACCTAAAAGGTTATATTTTTAACTTGATGAGAAATTTCATTACATCAAAACATTTTGCTAATTGTGTGGACTTTCATATCAGACTGGTACTATTAATATTATGACTTTTTCTTTTCTCAAAAGACATTTACTTAAAATTTGTTAAAATGCATATTAAATGTGAAGATCATCCTAATGAAAAAAGAAAGCATTTTGAGCCATAATCTTTTATGTAATTTTACTGTAAATTATAATGGAAATAAAAATCACTGAATATTCTATTATTTATTGTTCTATAATTCCTCTAATTCTACTTACCATGTTGCCAGCTTGCACAATGTAATTATCATGTAAATTTTTTATTTAAGACTATCAAACAAACTGCTTGTATTTTAAATCACTTACAATGTAGATATAAAATCATATCCATATTAAAGTATTTTAGAAATAATTACATTATTAGATCAAATACCTTCCAATCAAGACTGTTAAATTCCTTTATTAAGGCTGCAAAATTATTTATTATGCAGAGGCCAATTCACTAGAACAGATCATGTTGGGAGAAAAAGAGCTTTGGCTAGTCTATACAACTGTAATCTAGTTATGTAGCTATACATAATTAAAATAAGATACTCTAAATGAGCTATTTCAGAAAGATATTGTACAGTCAGTGCTGTAGTTAGGAAAATAATAGTACTCATACGTATTCTTTGCATAATGTTACTTTAATTCCTTTGTAAATAGTCAAATGCTCACTATATATGTTACTTCAGAGAATAAAAATAAGAATTTAATTTTTTTTAATCTTTTTTAATTATGAAAAAAATATATATCATTCAAATTCCCTAAAAAGGAAGGTAATTGATAAGATAACTATAAAATACAGTAAAATCAATTTTTTCATTGATATTTTAATTTTTATTGTTCAAGAAGCTACTCAGATTTTGTACAGAGTATTTCTAAATTAGTTATATGAAAAAGTAGATAACTTAAAGAAATATTTGATACAATGCTGAATACAGTATATCTTCAAGTTTCATTAACAAATTTTCAATATGGTTACCTTTAGTAACATGGCAGATGTCCCATCTGCAATCAATTTCCTGCAAATCCTGTGAAGCATGTCTTGATCTATGGTGGCAATTGTTTGTGTTATCTGGTACCACAGCTCATCAACATTTCCTGGAAGCAGAGGAACAAACATTCTGCTTTTAACATAACCCCATACAGAGAAGTCCATTGGCGTTAAATCAGGTAATTGTGATGGCCAGGCAATTGTTACACTATGTCTAATCCAAGTTAGCACTTTGCTATTGAGATATGCGACAACTGTATGATAATAATGTGTTGGTCCACTATCTTGCTGGAAAATGAATTTGTGGTCATATCCTGTTGTAACTGTGGCATCACATAATGTTCAAGCATGTCCATATACAATATGCCAGTTATAGTTGACTCAAGAAAAAAAAAATTTTAATGTTTTTTTTTTACAAAAAATATTTACATTAGGTGAGCCCCATACATGTTTGATTGTATGATGTG
Source organism: Lycorma delicatula (assembly GCF_047948215.1). Lineage (NCBI taxonomy): Eukaryota > Metazoa > Arthropoda > Insecta > Hemiptera > Fulgoridae > Lycorma > Lycorma delicatula. The sequence goes on along the minus strand of NC_134457.1, from coordinate 133,916,210 downwards.
GAATCTGCTCACCCCATATCCAAACATTATATCGATTCACTTTACTGCTAGTATGTAAGGTTGTTTCATTACTGAACACAATTTTATTAAGAAATTTTCTTCTGTCTCAATTTTATTTAACACAAACTCAATTGGTTTTTCTTTATTACCTTTACTCAAAAGTTGAATCAGTTGTAATTTGTAGGTTTAAATGACAGTCGATTAAGCAATACTCTCCAAACTGTAACCCTTCTTTCTTTTTTTTCTGTGTAGCCTATGGAACCACCATAAGGTATTACTTCAGAGGATCAATGAGGATGATATGTACGAATATAAATGAAGCGTAGTCTTGTACAGACAGTCTCAGGTCAACCATTCCTGAGATGTATGTTTAATTGAAACCCAACCACCAAAGTTGATTTACCTCAGCTACAAATGAAAGTCCACCACACTTGTTCAATTGCTGCTTCAGAAACTGAAGGTCTACCCTGACCTGGTGTCTTATGTGTTATACAACCTGTTTCAATGAAATGATTGTACCATGCAATAACAGACTGTCTTTGAGGTGGTTGCTTGCATTATTTAGTCATGAATTGTCATAAACAACACTAAGCACACTCTGCACCAGTATATGATTCCATGATGGCTGATGGAATTTTTCATTTGTGTGTGTCACCTAGTTAGAATGTCAGAAACTAATGGTGTTAGCCAGGAATGAAACCTGAAGATATACTGCATACAGTGATGTATCAAACAATTCTGTAAAATATTTGCTTTTTTCATTATCAAAGGTTACTTTTATATAACTAATTTAGAAATATCCTGTACTTTACAGTCTAACAAATTAAAACATTTTCTTTAAAATAAGTCTTTCTATTCCCTTAATTAATAATAAAAATTATATTATCTAGAAATAAAATATAAATTATAAATAAGAATACAAAATGTAATAATTAATTAATTAATAGCGAAATGAGAAAAATAATCTCTGTAAACTACCTGTATGGTATAAAATAACATAATTTCTAACTAAGGTAGATGGCAGGTATGTTTAAGTACACATTATTACTGTATGTTTTGCATATGTATATATATATAGTTTTTTTTTTGCGAAATTATGCATTAAAAAAAATTATTTCAATCATGACTGAGGATGTGGGATCCACAAAAGTACTTTAATGAAAAATTAAGATGTCTATCTCAATATTATGTACTAGGTAGTTTACTTAATAGAATTTCAATATATATATATATATATAGGCATTTTAATTCTGTATGCAATTTTTATCTGTGATATTTGTATTGCTCACTTATTACTGCATCAACATAGTAACTAATATATTATAAAATAAAGAATAAAATGCTATAAAACTGAACGCTTTGAGAGATTAATATTATATTTCTAATAAAGCTTCAGCATTTATGTCATCAATGAAAAAATGTAAATTATTTTCCACATAACAATTTTATGCTTATCACTTTTATTTAAAGTAGAAATTTTTTTTGATGATTAATTCATTATGTAAGAATGAAACTTGTGCATGGAAACATGAAATGGAAATTTTATAGTGCATACCATACTTGACAAGTTTCAAAGAATGAGATGTTACAACTTCACCATGTAGGTGGTATTTATTTTACAGTAAATTAACTTTCAGAGATTAGTTTAATATTGACAAATTAGCTTTCATATTGCATTAATAACTGATTTTCCATCAAAATGCAAGTACATAATCATCACTGTTACATAAGAAATCATGACCTGCATTGTCAATAATGAAAATTTTTTGTGACACTACTAATATAATCTCAACTCAGAACTAAAAGAACCTTCATTTTGATAAAGAAACCATACTTAGAATTTTCATCAAATTTTACACTAAATATTTAATTAACATACTAATGATAATATTTAATTGCTCCTTAATTGACACACATACTACACTTGGTATAAGTAAGCAATCAATCAGGCAAAACAAATTCGAGGACAAAAAGTTAGATTTTCATAAATTAATAAATAAAACTAATATCGATGTTTTCAAAGTTCCAAAACTAGTCTGTTATTTAGCTAACAGTCTGGGAGTTAAAAGAATGCAAGTAGTATGAGATTAAATACATTTAGTGTATTTAAACATTTCTTGCATAGTTAATTGAAAGGTACATGTTATCAATGTGATATAGTGTCATTAATTGATACTATAATTAATGAGAGACCCCAATTACATGATATGCTAATGCAAGACCTCAGCAACATATGAATTAAAATTCATGTAAAAGTTAATTTTGGATGTTTGGAACAGGGTGGGAGTCTTGCAATGCATTAAATCAGTACAAGCTTATCTTAGATAAAATTGTTTGAGAGGAGGCAATATTAGAAACTAGTTGCTTTAATTTAAGGATGGAAAGTTTGAATGTGTAAGCAGTCCACTACTACAACTTCCAATGGATCATAAGTAGAAAAAAAATTGAGACTGAGGACAATTCTAATTTTGAAATTGTAAAAAACTTATTTATAAATAAAATATAACTGCAATATAAAATTAAAAATGTTATTTTGAAAAAAGTACAATGAATGATTGTGTTTGTTTAAAAGTATTTCTTTTGTAATTCAATATGTACTCAGTTGTTAGATAGTGTTATTATTGTATCTGTTTATTTTTAACTGCATTCTGTGTGATTATTTATAAAGAAAAATTACAGTTTTTTCAAGTAATGATTTACAACATACAATTTATAAAAAATATTTTTTAAAGGAAAAATACTTTTCATTTAAGTAAATCACTTCTTATTCTTATAACCATTTATTCATAATAAGTAAAGTTACTAAATTTCAATAAGAATAAAAAAATTTCTTGTGAAAATTTAAAGGTAACATAATTCAAGAAAGTTAAAGGGAAACTTTTCCAGTGCAACAAAAAGATGTTGAGTGAATATGTTTATTGCGATAAAGGCTGTGATTGAATATAACCTACTTTGTAAAGGTTAATTATTAATTATTTATAATCTTAAATAAAATATATCTTTGGTAATATAAAAAAAAAACCTTATTTTTACATTGTACTGTAATATAATATATAGTAATTATAATTACTCAAACATGTACAAAATGAATTTTGAAGCATAGTGCATGGAATGTATAGTCTGCCATATGTTATAGTTTTTTAACAACAAAACTATGCCAGAAATCTGTTCCTATAAATAACAGATTTCCTTAACATGTGAATCCATTTACGCATGGTATTTTACCTGGTGAGAGAAGCATGCAGGTAGTTAGGTGGATTTCCTCCACTCGGCATATTACACAGTTTCTCTTTGAACAAAGTACTGTTTGAGATAGATTGGTCAGATTTGGTTTGATTAATTCAGGCTTGTGGAGTGTAGGGCCATTGATCATGTCCATCATGTCTTATATGTCTGCTCCAGGTATGAAGCTGAATGTACAAATGCAGCTAGAGAGCTTGTGAGGATCAGTTGTGGTTTTGATCTGCAAGTTAATTGGAAAACCGAAGGGAATGGAACATAATTGTTGCTTCCTTAGATTCTTAGCCTTGTGGAGGATGGCTGAGGGGGTCTGATGCCGTTATAGATGTATAGATAGAATAGCAACCTGGTGGCTAGGGGCCTGCCTGGGTGCTTAGTTCACTTCACCACGATAGGTGTTTTGGCATCAAGCCTCACTTAGCTAAGATATTAGCTGTTAGGATGAGAATGGATATGTGAAGAACTCTGTGATGGAGCTGTGGTGTGAGAGGATGTAGATACTGACCTCATTTCCAAAAGCGGACCAGAGCAAAAAGAGATAGAGTATATTTTCATTAGAGGCTTATTAAATCTGTGAATCTGTTTCTTGATTTTTAAATAAATGAAGAGGATTTTGAGTAAATTGAATTGTAGGACAAAATTGTTGTTGTTACAAACAACACTTGTGTTGTTGGTGTGAGGATATTATTTTTGGTGTTCAAGTAATATGAATCCATTTACGTATGTGCTTTCAAAATAATGGCTTCTCTCATATAAAGTTCAGCTTTGTGTATAATGTTGGAAGGTGCTGTTTGCGTAAACAGCATCTCAATGAATACAATTAGGATGGGAAAAAGTTAGAGAAATGCAAACTGCAGATGGTATTTCAGCTTGGATTGGCATTCCAAGAAGACACGTATCACAATCAATAAGAGAGGAGCTATTTTTTCATGCACCACCTGCATAATCTCACGACTTAATTGTTGTCTTGTAATATTTTTTTTAAATACTCATAATTTAAAATTCTGTTACACAATTTCAATATACTTTTAAAAAGATTGAAATTCAAAAAGCTTTCAGGATTTTAGAATTTTTATATTGTTCTCATAACATATTTTACAATATCTTAGAGTTTAAGGGGTTTTTTGAGTAATATTACTATCAAAATATCAAGAAAATATACAAATATCTATTTTATGGAAAAACCTTTTAGACACAGTTCAAAGAACTACCCAGATAAAGATTACCTTGCAGTGTTAATAAAAACTGCTAAATTCAATACAGTCAATGGCCACAAAACAAAAAATCCACCTACAATACCCATTTCATTACCAGTTACAGACTGAACTGAAAAGAATACAAGATGGAGTTCAGAAATTTTAACAACATAAACACTATTAAATTTTACATTGGAAATGCTATGCACTCATAAATCATGTAAGTTTTTCACAAAGCATATTAGTCAAAGAGTTAATGCTTTCGCTTTGAAGAATTTCAAAGAAACTTTAAACTTATTAACATTATTAATATTTATTACATCAACATATATTCCCATCTGAAATTTATATCATCTCTTGAGGATCCCTCAAAAAGTCATAATGAATAAGTAATAAAAATAAGCTGTAATATCATGTTTGGCAGCCATAAACAGAAATCATGTAGACCAGTAACCGATAAATTAGAAAATGCAATTAATTATATATTTGTGCAAGTGGTACTTTTGCTAAAAATAAAAATAGTCATTCACTCCAAAAAAAAAAAAAAACTATTCCCAACTCTAATAAACTAGATAAAACAAATATTTTTGTGTACCTCAGCACAATGATTTTGTAGTACAAGAAAAGGCCTTATTAAATTTGATACCATTTTTAATAAATTACCAGCTCATTTGAAAAGATTTTCCATCAATTTATTTTAAATAAAATTGAAAAATGTTATTTTAGAAAAACAAAGTTACTTGTAGATCAAATTTAAAAAATAATAATTTTAGAGGTTTTTTAATTAATGAGAAACCCCGAATTTTATGTATCTAAATTTCACATCCACAATAATTGCTTTAAACATGTGTATATGCTTAAATAAGTCAAATTAATGACTTTTTAATTATTTTTTTTTTTGCATCCATCTATTTTATTTGTACATTATTTTCACATATTTAATTTACTTTGTTATTACTTCATGAATTTATCATTCTAATTATTAATGTGGACCTTAACCAGTTCTACTTTTTATTTTATAACACGAGGAACAAAAAATAATTTTATTTTCTCAGGAAGAAAAATATGAGATTCTGATAGTACTGATAGTATTTTTTCTCCTGAATTCAAATATGATATCGGTTTTCCCCCACACAAAGTTTCCGAGAGACTGGCATTTATAATGTCAAACTTTTTAATACTTTCTGCATTTTTATCTACTCAATATTCAAACATTTGACTCACCTAGAAAGTGAGAAATGACGATTTTCTGCTATATTTTACTTGTGGAACATCTCTCTTTATGGTCCAACAACAATTGGGCAGCATATTAGGATTCCATTTGTCTTGATACCTCTTTTCCATAGCTGAAATCTCCTGATGAAAGTGTTCCCCGTGCTCATCGCTCACTGCACCAAGATTTTCCGGGAAGAAATCTAGGTGCGAGTGCAGGAAGTGTACTTTTAAGGACATATTACAACCAAAATTTTTATAAGATGCTATAAGATCGTTGACAAAATACGGTAATTTTCCCCCTTTTGATTTCCCAAAAAAACTCTTAAGTAATATTTTTGAATTCTTGCCTAGCTGCTTTCTCCAATGGATTCAATAGTTCCTCAAACTTTTCATCATGCATTAGTGATCGTATTTGTGGATCCACAAATATTTCTTCTTTAATTTTTGCATCACTAATTTTAGGAAACTTCTGTTTTAAGTACATGAAATCAGGAGTATTGTCCATGACAAAATTCTTCATTAATTCTAGTTTGATATGTAACAGAGGTAGATACACATTTTTAAGATTAAACAATGAGTCATGTTACACATTTTCTGTTCAGGAATAAGTGATTCACATTTAGGCCATTCTTTTCTAATGGAATGGTTTTTTCGGTACCTACTATTCCATTCACACAAAAAACAACAAGTGCAATTACCTTAAATTACCACAAATATTCCATTCATACACTGCATATTGCAGCTTTTCCAATATAAATTTAAAGTTTTCATATGTTTCTTTCATACTAGCAGAGTGAGCCACAGGTACTGATGGGAATCAGTACCATCATTACCATCATGATGGGAATCAGTATTGCCATTACGCAGAAACACAGCTTTTAAACTAACTTTAGAGGAATCAATGAACGAGCACCATTCTGGTGGGTTATGTTCATTACAAAGTGCCTCCATAAGAGAAGAAATGTCATTACAAAACACTAAGCCATTTTCTTAAGAAAAATAGTTTTTAAATTCAGAATGATGATTATGAGTACATATCTTTATATTCTTTTGAAGAAGAATCCATCCTTTTAGCTGGGAAGCAGTATTTCAGACCATTTTTTGGATAGCTTTAAATCTTCTAAGAGATCATTAAGATTTTCTTGAGTCAGTAAATGAGACTCAGATGAACTGCAATGTTAAAAAGTTGTATCACCAGAATTTGTTTCTTTTTCTTTCTTACTTCCATCAGACTCTGAACTCTCTTCATCTAATATCACATGTTCTGGAGGCTTTGGTATGGGCAATTCTTTGCAGAATGGAATGGTCTCATTGCAGATTGCAAGTTAGGGTACACCACTGCATGTTTTGATTTTGATGTAATCCCTTTAATGTTTATTAAGCAGAAATAACAGTCAGAAGAGTGGTCTTTGGGTTCCCTCCAAATCATAGGGATAGCAAATGACATGTGGCGTGTGCCATTTTTCCATGCAGTGAGAAGCCTAGAACACGATAATCAACAGATATGTGGGGCCCAGTCCTTGTTTGGTCCCCAACTTTGCACCTAAAATAAAGTTCATAACACTTTTTTTACTAATGGAGTAAGGTCTTGCCCTTGTGACTTAGCGTCAATTCACCATATAGATAACAAAAATTGTTAGGATGATTTAAACAAACTCTAGGAATTTTGTAACTAACAAATAATTAAAAGAAATAAAGTGGTAAATATGTAATACACAATAATTCAGACACACAAAGCACTCACAATGACGTGTTTACTGGTTCACTACTATCTCACAACTGGCACCGTTCTGATGAATGTGTGCTACACTAGATCATATTTATACATGTCTGAACCTGCACAACAGTAGCAATGCTACCCTTTGAGTTAGCTCATTTGGTTCCATTATATTTACAGTGCTCTACGAGCTTTTACTTGACAATGGACAAATGGACGAAAAAATATATTAAATTATCTAAAAAAATTAAAATAAATAAATGGAGGGTGATGGAGAAATTCCAAATAAATATTTGAAAACAGTTGAAAAAACTGCATTAAGTGCATCTATTGGTACTCATGAGACAAAAATCATGTTGACCAGTGTAATCAATTACCTTTATGATGCTATTCTGATGAAGATTTTACCCACAGTTTTTACCACTTGATTCATGCAATTGAATACTGAGGTTGTACCTTCTTTTTTTATCTAAGCACTCCATGGATAAAAATCCCATTCTCCATGGTGGGTAGCATAACTATCCAATCCTGACATAATTTATTGAATGGATTATTTAGTGCTGATCAAAGTAAAATATTCATTTATTTAATATTCTGGAAGTATGTGAAATTAAAAAATCTGATGTGGACACCATCTGACTTCCTTGAACGTCTATTAAATTATACATACACATTTTTTGCTGCACTCCATTTAAAATTAGTTCATTTGAAGTGAGATACAATCCTCTAATTTTTTAATAAAGTGGACAGTTACATAATTACTGAAATATTAGTTTTTATTAACATCAAATATTTATACAATTATTAATTCAACAATCTTACATGAAATATTAGGATAGAATAAAAGTCCCTTTATTACTCGTATTATTAGATCAGTATTATTCGTATCTTCGTGAGTTGCTGATTAACAAATGTTTCAGATTTCTGGTGTGTCATATAAATAAAAGTTAATAATAATTAAACTATTCCGTTTAGTGAACTCCTGTATACTGGTTACAAGTGTTAATTTTGACCTTACAGGGTAAAATATTCAGATTTTATAATTGGATTATTTGGTGAATATCAAAAATGAAAAACAAACAATCATACAGGAAAAAGAAAAATAACATGAAGCAATATATCTAAAAAAACGACAAGAATATGAAGAAAATGTTAAGAACAAGAAGAATAAAAAAATTAAGGGAAGATGATAAATATAAAGAGGAAGAAAATGTTAAAACCAAAGAAAGAATAAAAAGATTAAGAGAGGATGATGACTATAAAGACAAATAAAATTTGAAAACTAGAGAACATATACACAAATTAAGATCAGAAGAGTTATATCAAACCAAAGAGCAATTAAATAAATGACTGGCAACAACAAACAAATAAATGAAATGATGATAAACTCCAACTTAGGGAGAATATTGTCTGAAAATAACAGAGGAGTAATGAACTAAAAGATAAGAACTTTCTGCAATTTATTAAAGATCAGGCATGTATGCCTCAGTATATATATATGCTGTTCTTATGAGGGTCTACTTTTCATTCACTCTGTAATTAACTTTATAGATAAAATTTAACAGAAATTCCAGAATAATTAAGTAAAATTAAATGGATATTAAACTAGAAAATCCAAAAATAATAAGATTCTAAATTATAATTTTCAATTAATATTAGATAATGTTTTGTGTCGCCAAATCTGTTACATATACTCATATGTAATAATGCCTATTAAATTACATATACACATATACACATTTTTAAAAGTGCATAAAATTATATTTCACTAATAACTTCTGATTTTTTTCATATTTTTTTTTTGTTATTATTGAATTTATTATTTATTGTAATTTTTTTTTAAATCAAGGGTTAATAATTATTAATAAATAAATATATTTAAATTTAAAAAGAAATTAAAAAAAGAAAGGAGATAAAGATTTGAACTGATGTGCCTTCCCTTGTAAGATCAAAATATTTCATCAATTAAAATTTTATTTGGCTATAACTCTGGAACCAATAAAATAAGTACTACTTATGAAATATCTTTGAAAAGCTCACAATCAGGGGTTATTGCTGCAGTTAAGAAAAAGTCAAAAATCTACATTTTGGGGGATTTTGGGCTTTTTTGGACACTTTTGTTTCAGTTGATTACAATCAAATGGGGAGGTGCACAACTAGATGTTACAACAGTCCTAAATCCAAAATTTCAACATCTAATTGGTTTTTCGGCTAATTGTTTTTGAGTTATGAGAGATGTGTGTGTACAGATGTCATCCCAAAACTAGTCAAACTGGATTCAGGGATGGTCAAAATGGATATTTCCATTGAAAACTGAAATTTTTCACAATCACAATACTTCCTTTACTTTGTACAAGGAAGTAAAAAGGTAGATATATTATTAAAATATACTAATGAAAAAACAAATCACACATCGAATTGAAAATGTAATAAAGAACTTTCCTAACTGTATCATGACTACTGGAATAATAGCATCACCCTCAACATGACTGATGAAAGAGCAGTGCAATGTACAGAAAAGATCTTCTAGAAGTGTATTGTGTTACAGATCACAAGACAAAAATGTAATCTAAACTTTCACAGGCTAGATTTATAAAACTTTTCACTTTCTAAATATATCTATGGAATTGTATGGTAGTTCTGAAACAATCATTGTTCCTTTTAGAACAACATTTGCAATTTAAGAAATTGAGTCATTTAAATATAATAAATGTATATAAACACAAATAATGTATAATTAGATCCAGAATCAATACACTGGATTAATATGAAATAAAAAATAAAGAAATTTCCAAAAAAATAATTTACCTTTACAACACAATATTCATACACAGAGCTAGTGAATATCATTACTAACAGAGAAATAAATTTATCTTTTGTACCTCAGCCCATCACCATAGTTATAACAAAGACTGGGGCAGATTTTTAATACAGTCCTTTTTATTATGAAACATTATAAATAGATATACAGCTACAATTTAGAAGGAAAAAATGAACATAAATGATATAATAAAAATTTGGTAACAAATAACTGAAAAAAATAACAGCTTCAACTTAGCAGGAGAAATGAACATAAAGAATGTCATAGAAATTCAAATTATATAACAGTCTCATTAACCAGAGTTTACACAAGTTGGACCTCATTTTTACTGATTAGCCTCTGGAACCACTGCAAGTCATAACTTCAGAGGATGAATGAGGATTTGTATGAATGTAAATGAAGTGTAGTTTTGTACAATCTCAGGTCGACCATTCGTGAAATATGTGATTAATTGAAACCCAACCACCAAAGAACACCGGTATTCATGATCTAGTATTCAAATCCATATAAAAGTAACTGCCTTTACTAGGATTTGAACCTTAGAACTCTCAACTTCAAAATCACCTGACTTGTGATGACGAGTTCTTAACTAGACCAACCCAGTGGGTTACACAAGTTGGACCTTAGTTACATAAGAACTAAGTTCCAGAAGCTGGCCTTTGGCAGTTAAGCTTGTTTGATGTATTCAAAAGTCAATAATCTTGGCGTATGTTGTGTTCACCATGCTGATTGTAAATATACAAAAAAAGGCGTTGATAGTTAGGTTTTGGTCAAGGTTAAGTCTAAAGTTAAGGTTAGATTAGGTAACTAACCATTCTGTATATTGAACTTCAATAATATCAAAATCCACTGCTCATTTTGCTTGCTAACCTCATCTAATTAACTTTGAAAATGAAATTGGCTTACTTAAAATGTAAACACAAGCAAAATTAAAAACATAAATAAACATACAGTGACACAAATTTAAAACATTACCCTGGCTGCTATGGGAAAATGTAATTTTTTGATTATTCATTTAAATCTTGAAAAGTCAAACTCCACAACAACAACACTGTTTTGTATATTTACAATCAGCACAGTGAACACAACATATGTCAAGATTATTGAATACGTCATCTTCCTATATAATTAACATTTTTATTATGAAACACAACACACACACACACACAACATATATATATATATATATACAGCTATATATACGTATATACGTTATATACGTATGTATATATATATACAGCTTCAAATTAGCAGGAAAAATAAATGTAAAGAATATAATAAAAATTCAATTTAGATTTAAATTGCTGTAACAGTCTCAATAACCAGAATTTACACAAATTGGACCTAATCTCATAAAAAATAAATAAAATATTAATGAAATAGACACTAAATACTGATTCAGCCTTTGGCAGTTAGTTGCAAAAAGTATTCTAGCAACATCAATACCACAAACATGTATTAAATATTAAAGGTGAGTTACACTGCAGTCAGAAATATATTTTTAATTGTGGGTTTTTTGTCCATGCAATGGCCAAGTTCTGAACATCTGCAACAATTTGAAGGGCATTAATTTTATCTGATTAATGTCTCAAGGACATTCAGATTAGAAAGAATTGTTCAGTGATAATATTAAAATAAAATCATTTCATCAGTTGCAACTAGTAGCATCCAATCTATGGAACAAGTAGTTACTTAAGCATTTACATTATCAGTAAAATATGCACAATAATTATTATTAGTCACAGTTTTAAATTATAGTAGTTTTAATTTATGATTGGACTGAAAAAGGGATAATCTTTTTGTATTTTAAAAGTTTGTTTTAATAACTTGTCATACTTGCTTTCATATTGTGAAAGTGCTCACAAATGGAAATGAGAAAAAACCTCATAAAGTACAATATAATCAATGATTTATCCATATCTAGCTGCTATGAATTATTATTTATAAATATGTATATGTATATAAAGAGAAGGAGTGCCAAAGGAAACAACTTGGTGAAAAATACGAAAAACACACCTGAAGGAAAGAATTTAAATAGTTAGGAGAGATTGGTTAGCAATAAAAGAACAGGCGGGGCATTTGAAAAATCCTACTATAATTATTTTGTCTAATCATAGAAGAAAACTATTAAACAAGAATAAAATATGTGGGTAAATGTAGAAACTGGATTGATAAATTGTTGCATTTCTTTTAGGAATCCATTATATGTTCTTGAGAAATTTTTTGATTTCTGGAGGAAAATGTTTTCTCGTCTTGGAGAAGCTGCACAAGGTTTTTGAGGTCATGTGGGGGCTACCTTTGAAGTAGGGTGGCTGTACAATAAGCTTATTGACTGTGTTGAAATCAGGTAAGGCCAAGCCTGCTAATCCCTATACAAGACAGTTTCAACAAGGTATAGCAACAGAGGTGAACATCAATGAACGTGCAGCAAACAAAAAAAAATATGCTAAATCTGATAAACTTTATACCAGAAATTCACATTTCCCATCACACCTGTGGAAAATAAAATTGTGCAATAAAAAGCTAGATCCATTGTTGCACTTCTCCTGCATCTTTACACTGAAACATCAGATTTATATTCAAATCTTTACTTAGATCTGAGCAAGTAATTATATCTCTATTTAATTACTTCTACTTTGTTATGAATGTCAATTCCATACTGGTGTTCAATTAATAGCACGCTTCAAAATTGACTGAATGTTCAGAGTATAAAAAAAACTTATTGTTAAACTAATAAGTCAAGAATTTGAATATGTAAAGAAACAATAATTAACAATTAAAATAAAAAAAAAAAAAAAAAATTAATTCATAATTTTCTAATCACAATTTAAATTCTTTAGTAGAACCTGTAATAAAAAAAACCATTATTGAACAGCTTATTCAACTTCATTCCACAGAAATAAAGTATGTAAATTTTCATAATTTGTAGTAAAAATGAAAAAATTGAGGATGTAATATTGATTAATGCTTGGTTACTTAACAGAAAAGTTAATTTATTTCAGTACGCTACACTACACTTAACAGTAGAATCATAAAAAATTATATATTTTAAAAACAATTCAACAAAAGAATGGTATAATTTTTTACTGATAATTTTCAATTAATAAATATTTTAAACAG